>NC_092053.1:67797314-67844805 GCF_003086295.3 Arachis hypogaea
TGCGCTCTCCGATCGTTTTTATTGTACGCTACAGGCGACCCTTCCGTTTTTTTCGCTATTTTTTCGAGGGCACCTAAAGCGAATGTCATTTTTTTTTTTTTTCCGTTTTTTTTTCTTTTTTTTTTTTTTTACGTTGTGCTGACCCTCGTTCTTTAAATGACGCTATCCCGAGGAGGACACCTAAAGGCGAGCCGTAATGGCCTCATCTTCGGCAGGCTCCTCCGTTTTTTTTTTTTTTTTTTACGTTGTGCTGACCCTCGTTTTTAAATGACGCTATCCGAGGAGGACACCTAAAGGCGAGCCGTAATGCCTCATCTTCGGCAGGCTCCTCCGTTTTTTTCCTTTTTTTTTTTACTTGTGCTGACCTCGTTTTTAAATGACGTATCCGAGGAGGACACCTAAGGCGAGCCGTAATGCCTCATCTTCGGCAGGCTCCTCCGGTTTTTTTTCCTTTTTTTTTTTTACGTTGTGCTGACCTGTTCTTTAAATGACGCTATCCCGAGGAGGACACCTAAAGGCGAGCCGTAATTGCCTCATCTTCGGCAGGCTCCTCCGTTTTTTTCCTGGTTTTTTTTTTACGTTGTGCTGACCCTCGTTATTTAAATGACGCTATCCGAGGAGGACACCTAAAGGCGAGCCGTAATTCCTCATCTTCGGCAGGCTCCTCCGATTTTTTTTTTTTTTTTTTTTTACGTTGTGCTGACCCTCGTTATTTAAATGACGCTATCCCGAGGAGGACACCTAAAGGCGAGCCGTAATTGCCTCATCTTCGGCAGGCTCCTCCGATTTTTTTTCCTTGTTTTTTTTTTACGTTGTGCTGACCCTCGTTATTTAAATGACGCTATCCCGAGGAGACACCTAAAGGCGAGCCGTAATGGTCATTTCGGCAGCTCCTCCGTTTTTTTTTTTTTTTTTTTACGTTGTGCTGACCCTCGTTTTTAAATGACTATCCGAGGAGGACACCTAAAGCGAGCCGTAATGCCTCATCTTCGCAGGCTCCTCCGTTTTTTTCCTTTTTTTTTTTACGTTGTGCTACCTCGTTCTTTAAATGACGCTATCCCGAGGAGGACACCTAAAGGCGAGCCGTAATGCCTCATTTCGCAGGCTCCTCCGTTTTTTTTTTTTTTTACGTTGTGCTGACCCTCGTTTTTAAATGACGCTATCCCGAGGAGGACACCTAAACGAGCCGTAATGCCTCATCTTCGGCAGGCTCCTCCGTTTTTTTTCCTTTTTTTTTTTACGTTGTGCTGACCCTCGTTTTTAAATGACGCTATCCCGAGGAGGACACCTAAAGGCGAGCCGTAATGGCCTCATCTTCGGCAGGCTCTCCGGTTTTTTTTCCTTTTTTTTTTTTACGTTGTGCTGACCCTCGTTTTTAAATGACGCTATCCGAGGAGGACACCTAAAGGCGAGCCGTAATGGCCTCATCTTCGGCAGGCTCCTCCGGTTTTTTTTCCTGGTTTTTTTTTTACGTTGTGCTGACCCTCGTTCTTTAAATGACGCTATCCCGAGGAGGACACCTAAAGGCGAGCCGTAATTGCCTCATTTTCGGCAGGCTCCTCCGGTTTTTTTTTCCTGTTTTTTTTTTACGTTGTGCTGACCCTCGTTATTTAAATGACGCTATTCCGAGGAGGACACCTAAAGGCGAGCCGTAATTTCCTCATCTTCGGCAGGCTCCTCCGATATTTTTTCCTGGTTTTTTTTTTTTTTTTACGTTGTGCTGACCCTCGTTATTTAAATGACGCTATCCCGAGGAGGACACCTAAAGGCGAGCCGTAATTGCCTCATCTTCGGCAGGCTCCTCCGATTTTTTTTCCTTGTTTTTTTTTACGTTGAGCTGACCCTCGTTATTTAAATGACGCTATCCCGAGGAGACACCTAAAGGCGAGCCGTAATGGATCATTTTCGGCAAGCTCCTCCGGTTTTTTTTCCGGTTTTTTTTTTACGTTGTGCTGACCCTCGTTTTTAAATGACGCTATCCGAGGAGGACACCTAAAGGCGAGCCGTAATGCCTCATCTTCGGCAGGCTCCTCCGTTTTTTTTCCGGTTTTTTTTTTTACGTTGTGCTACCTCGTTTTTAAATGACGCTATCCCAGGAGGACACCTAAAGGCGAGCCGTAATGGCCCATCTTCGCAGGCTCCTCCGATTTTTTTTTTTACGTTGTGCTAACCCTCATTCTTTAAATGACGCTATCCCGAGGAGGACACCTAAAACGAGCCGTAATGGCCTCATCTTCGGCAGGCTCCTCCGGTTTTTTTTCCTTTTTTTTTTTACATTGTGCTGACCCTCGTTCTTTAAATGACGCTATCCCGAGGAGGACACCTAAAGGCGAGCCGTAATGGCCTCATCTTCGGCAGGCTCCTCCGGTTTTTTTTCCTGGTTTTTTTTTACGTTGTGCTGACCTGTTCTTTAAATGACGCTATCCGAGGAGGACACCTAAAGGTGAGCCGTAATTGCCTCATTTTCGGCAGGCTCCTCCGGTTTTTTTTCCTGGTTTTTTTTTTACGTTGTGCTGACCCTCGTTATTTAAATGACGCTATTCCGAGGAGGACACCTAAAGGCGAGCCGTAATTTCCTCATCTTCGGCAGGCTCCTCCGATATTTTTCCTGGTTTTTTCTTTTTTTTTTTACGTTGTGCTGACCCTCGTTATTTAAATGACGCTATCCGAGGAGGACACCTAAAGGCGAGCCGTAATTGCCTCATCTTCGGCAGGCTCCTCCGATTTTTTTTCCTTGTTTTTTTTTTACGTTGAGCTGACCCTCGTTATTTAAATGACGCTATCCCGAGGAAGACACCTAAAGGCGAGCCGTAATGTCATTTTCGGCAGCTCCTCCGGTTTTTTTTCCGGTTTTTTTTTACGTTGTGCTGACCCTCGTTCTTTAAATGACGCTATCACGAGGAGGACACCTAAAGGCGAGCCGTAATGGCCTCATCTTCGGCAGGCTCCTCCGGTTTTTTTTCCGGTTTTTTTTTTTTTACGTTGTGCTGACCTCGTTCTTTAAATGACGCTATCCGAGGAGGACACCTAAAGGCGAGCCGTAATGGCCTCATCTTCGCAGGCTCCTCCGTTTTTTTTCCTTTTTTTTTTTACGTTGTGCTGACCCTCTTCTTTAAATGACGCTATCCCGAGGAGGACACCTAAAGCGAGCCGTAATGCCTCATCTTCGGCAGGCTCCTCCGTTTTTTTCCTTTTTTTTTTTACGTTGTGCTGACCCTCGTATTTAAATGACGCTATCCGAGGAGGACACCTAAAGGCGAGCCGTAATGCCTCATCTTCGGCAGGCTCCTCCGTTTTTTTTCCGGTTTTTTTTTTTTTTTTTACGTTGTGCTGACCCTCGTTATTTAAATGACGCTATCCCAGGAGGACACCTAAAGGCGAGCCGTAATTGCCTCATCTTCGGCAGGCTCCTCCGATTTTTTTTCCTTGTTTTTTTTTTACGTTGAGCTGACCCTCGTTATTTAAATGACGCTATCCCGAGGAAGACACCTAAAGGCGAGCCGTAATGAATCATTTTCGGCAAGCTCCTCCGTTTTTTTTTCCGGTTTTTTTTTTCACGTTGTGCTGACCCTCGTTCTTTAAATGACGCTATCACGAGGAGGACACCTAAAGGCGAGCCGTAATGGCCTCATCTTCGGCAGGCTCCTCCGGTTTTTTTTCCGGTTTTTTTTTTTTACGTTGTGCTTACCTCGTTCTTTAAATGACGCTATCCCGAGGAGGACACCTAAAGGCGAGCCGTAATGGCCTCATCTTCAGCAGGCTCCTCCGATTTTTTTTTTTTACGTTGTGCTAACCCTCATTCTTTAAATGACACTATCCGAGGAGGACACCTAAAGCGAGCCGTAATGGCCTCATCTTCGGCAGGCTCCTCCGGTTTTTTTCCCTTTTTTTGTTGTACATTGTGCTGACCCTCGTTCTTTAAATGACGCTATCCGAGGAGGACACCTAAAGGCGAGCCGTAATGCCTCATCTTCGGCAGGCTCCTCGGTTTTTTTTTTTTTTTTTTTTTTACGTTTGCTGACCTTGTTTTTAATGACGCTATCCGAGGAGGACACTAAAGGGAGCCGTAATTGCCTCATTTTCGGCAGGCTCCTCCGGTTTTTTTTCCTGGTTTTTTTTTTACGTTGTGCTGACCCTCGTTATTTAAATGACGCTATTCCGAGGAGGACACCTAAAGGCGAGCCGTAATTTCCTCATCTTCGGCAGGCTCCTCCGATATTTTTCCTGGTTTTTTTTTTTTTTACGTTGTGCTGACCCTCGTTATTTAAATGACGCTATCCTGAGGAGGACACCTAAAGGCGAGCCGTAATTGCCTCATCTTCGGCAGGCTCCTCCGATTTTTTTTCCTTGTTTTTTTTTTACGTTGAGCTGACCCTCGTTATTTAAATGACGCTATCCCGAGGAAGACACCTAAAGGCGAGCCGTAATGGAATCATTTTCGGCAAGCTCCTCCGGTTTTTTTTTTCACGTTGTGCTGACCCTCGTTCTTTAAATGACGCTATCACGAGGAGGACACCTAAAGGCGAGCCGTAATGGCCTCATCTTCGGCAGGCTCCTCCGGTTTTTTTTTCCTTTTTTTTGTTGTACATTGTGCTGACCCTCGTTCTTCAAATGACGCTATCCTGAGGAGGACACCTAAAGGCGAGCCGCAATGGCCTCATCTTCGGCAGGCTCCTCCGGTTTTTTTTCCAGGTTTTTTTTATTACGTTGTGCTGACCTTGTTCTTTAAATGACGCTATCCCGAGGAGGACACCTAAAGCGAGCCGTAATGGCCTCATCTTCGGCAGGCTCCTCCGGTTTTTTTTCCTTTTTTTTTTTACGTTGTGCTGACCCTCGTTCTTTAAATGACGCTATCCGAGGAGGACACCTAAAGGCGAGCCGTAATGCCTCATCTTCGGCAGGCTCCTCCGGTTTTTTTTCCTTTTTTTTTTTTTTTACGTTGTGCTGACCTCGTTCTTTAAATGACGCTATCCCGAGGAGGACACCTAAAGGCGAGCCGTAATGCCTCATCTTCGGCAGGCTCCTCCGTTTTTTTTCCTTTTTTTTTTTTACGTTGTGCTGACCCTCGTTTTTAAATGACGCTATCCGAGGAGGACACCTAAAGGCGAGCCGTAATTCCTCATCTTCGGCAGGCTCCTCCGTTTTTTTCCTTTTTTTTTTTACGTTGTGCTGACCCTCGTTATTTAAATGACGCTATCCCGAGGAGGACACCTAAAGGCGAGCCGTAATGCCTCATCTTCGGCAGGCTCCTCCGATTTTTTTTCCTTGTTTTTTTTTTACGTTGAGCTGACCCTCGTTATTTAAATGACGCTATCCCGAGGAGACACCTAAAGGCGAGCCGTAATGATCATTTTCGGCAGCTCCTCCGTTTTTTTTCCTTTTTTTTTTCACGTTGTGCTGACCCTCGTTCTTTAAATGACGCTATCCGAGGAGGACACCTAAAGGCGAGCCGTAATGGCCTCATCTTCGGCAGGCTCCTCCGGTTTTTTTCTCCGGTTTTTTTTTTTTTTACGTTGTGCTTATCCTCGTTCTTTAAATGACGCTATCCCGAGGAGGACACCTAAAGGCGAGCCGTAATGGCCCATCTTCAGCAGGCTCCTCCGATTTTTTTTTTTACGTTGTGCTACCCTCATTCTTTAAATGACACTATCCCGAGGAGGACACCTAAAGCGAGCCGTAATGGCCTCATCTTCGGCAGGCTCCTCCGGTTTTTTTCCCTTTTTTTTGTTGTACATTGTGCTGACCCTCGTTCTTTAAATGACGCTATCCGAGGAGGACACCTAAAGGCGAGCCGTAATGGCCTCATCTTCGGCAGGCTCCTCCGGTTTTTTTCCTGGTTTTTTTTTTACGTTGTGCTGACCTGTTCTTTAAATGACGCTATCCCGAGGAGGACACCTAAAGGCGAGCCGTAATGCTCATTTTCGGCAGGCTCCTCCGGTTTTTTTTTTTTTTTTTTTACGTTGTGCTGACCCTCGTTATTTAAATGACGCTATTCCGAGGAGGACACCTAAAGGCGAGCCGTAATTTCCTCATCTTCGGCAGGCTCCTCCGATATTTTTCCTGGTTTTTTTTTTTTTTTTACGTTGTGCTGACCCTCGTTATTTAAATGACGCTATCCGAGGAGGACACCTAAAGGCGAGCCGTAATTGCCTCATCTTCGGCAGGCTCCTCCGATTTTTTTTCCTTGTTTTTTTTTACGTTGAGCTGACCCTCGTTTTTAAATGACGCTATCCGAGGAGACACCTAAAGGCGAGCCGTAATGGATCATTTTCGGCAGCTCCTCCGGTTTTTTTTTTCACGTTGTGCTGACCCTCGTTCTTTAAATGACGCTATCCGAGGAGGACACCTAAAGGCGAGCCGTAATGGCCTCATCTTCGGCAGGCTCCTCCGGTTTTTTTTTCCTTTTTTTTTGTTGTACATTGTGCTGACCCTCGTTCTTAAATGACGCTATCCGAGGAGGACACCTAAAGGCGAGCCGTAATGGCCTCATCTTCGGCAGGCTCCTCCGGTTTTTTTTTCTTTTTTTCCAGGTTTTTTTTATTACGTTGTGCTGAGCCTTGTTCTTTAAATGACGCTATCCCGAGGAGGACACCTAAAGGTGAGCCGTAATGCCTCATTTTCGGCAGGCTCCTCCGGTTTTTTTTCCTGGTTTTTTTTTACGTTGTGCTGACCCTCGTTATTTAAATGACGCTATTCCGAGGAGGACACCTAAAGGCGAGCCGTAATTTCCTCATCTTCGGCAGGCTCCTCCGATATTTTTTCCTGGTTTTTTTTTTTTTTTTACGTTGTGCTGACCCTCGTTATTTAAATGACGCTATCCGAGGAGGACACCTAAAGGCGAGCCGTAATTGCCTCATCTTCGGCAGGCTCCTCCGATTTTTTTTCCTTGTTTTTTTTTACGTTGAGCTGACCCTCGTTATTTAAATGACGCTATCCCGAGGAAGACACCTAAAGGCGAGCCGTAATGGAATCATTTTCGGCAAGCTCCTCCGTTTTTTTTCCGGTTTTTTTTTCACGTTGTGCTGACCCTCGTTCTTTAAATGACGCTATCACGAGGAGGACACCTAAAGGCGAGCCGTAATGGCCTCATCTTCGGCAGGCTCCTCCGGTTTTTTTCCCGTTTTTTTTTACGTTGTGCTTATCCTCGTTCTTTAAATGACGCTATCCCGAGGAGGACACCTAAAGGCGAGCCGTAATGGCCCATCTTCAGCAGGCTCCTCCGATTTTTTTTTTACGTTGTGCTAACCCTCATTCTTTAAATGACGCTATCCGAGGAGGACACCTAAACGAGCCGTAATGGCCTCATCTTCGGCAGGCTCCTCCGGTTTTTTTTCCTTTTTTTTTTACTTGTGCTGACCCTCGTTCTTTAAATGACGCTATCCGAGGAGGACACCTAAAGGCGAGCCGTAATGCCTCATCTTCGGCAGGCTCCTCCGTTTTTTTTCTTTTTTTTTTTTTACGTTGTGCTGACCTGTTTTTAAATGACGCTATCCCGAGGAGGACACCTAAAGGTGAGCCGTAATTGCCTCATTTCGGCAGGCTCCTCCGTTTTTTTTCCTGGTTTTTTTTTACGTTGTGCTGACCCTCGTTATTTAAATGACGCTATCCGAGGAGGACACCTAAAGGCGAGCCGTAATTCCTCATCTTCGGCAGGCTCCTCCGATTTTTTCCTGGTTTTTTTTTTTTTTTTACGTTGTGCTGACCCTCGTTTTTAAATGACGCTATCCGAGGAGGACACCTAAAGGCGAGCCGTAATGCCTCATCTTCGGCAGGCTCCTCCGATTTTTTTCCTTTTTTTTTTTTACGTTGGCTGACCCTCGTTTTTAATGAGCTATCCGAGGAGACACCTAAGGCGAGCCGTAATGGATCATTTTCGGCAGCTCCTCCGTTTTTTTTTTTTTTTTACGTTGTGCTGACCCTCGTTCTTTAAATGACGCTATCCGAGGAGGACACCTAAAGGCGAGCCGTAATGGCCTCATCTTCGCAGGCTCCTCCGTTTTTTTCCTTTTTTTTTTTTTTACGTTGTGCTTACCTCGTTCTTTAAATGACGCTATCCGAGGAGGACACCTAAAGGCGAGCCGTAATGGCTCATCTTCGGCAGGCTCCTCCGATTTTTTTTTTTTTTTTTTACGTTGTGCTACCCTCGTTCTTTAAATGACGCTATCCCGAGGAGGCACCTAAAGCGAGCCGTAATGGCCTCATCTTCGGCAGGCTCCTCCGGTTTTTTTCCCTTTTTTTTTTTTTACGTTGTGCTGACCCTCGTTCTTTAAATGACGCTATCCCGAGGAGGACACCTAAAGGCGAGCCGTAATGGCCTCATCTTCGGCAGGCTCCTCCGGTTTTTTTTTCCGTTTTTTTTTTTTTTTTACGTTGTGCTGACCTCGTTCTTTAAATGACGCTATCCGAGGAGGACACCTAAAGGCGAGCCGTAATGCCTCATCTTCGGCAGGCTCCTCGGTTTTTTTTCCTGTTTTTTTTTTACGTTGTGCTGACCCTCGTTCTTTAAATGACGCTATCCGAGGAGGACACCTAAGGCGAGCCGTAATGTCCCATCTTCGCAGGCTCCTCTTTTTTTTTTTTTTTTTTACGTTGTGCTGACCCTCTTCTTTAAATGACGCTATCTCGAGGAGGACACCTAAACGAGCCGTAATGGCCTCATCTTCGGCAGGCTCCTCAGGTTTTTTCCTTTTTTTTTTTACTTGTGCTGACCCTCGTTCTTTAAATGAGCTATCCGAGGAGGACACCTAAAGGCGAGCCTAATGGCCTCATCTTCGCAGGCTCCTCCGGTTTTTTTTCCTGTTTTTGTTTACATTGTGCTGACCCTCGTTATTTAAATGACGCTATCCGAGGAGGACACCTAAAGGCGAGCCATAATGGACTCATTTTCGGCAGGCTCCTCTGATTTTTTTTTTTAAGTTTGCTGACCCTCGTTCTTTAAATGACGCTATCCCAGGAGGACACCTAAAGGCGAGCCGTAATGGCCTCATCTTCAGCAGGCTCCTCCGATTTTTTTCCTGGTTTTTTTTTTTACGTTTGCTTACCTCGTTCTTAAATGACCTATCACGAGGAGGACTCCTAAAGGCGAGCCTAATGGCTCATCTTCGGCAGCTCCTCCGGATTTTTTCCTGGTTTTTTTTTTTTACGTTGTCCTTACCCTCGTTCTTTAAATCACGCTATCCCGAGGAGGGCACCTAAATGCGAGCCGTAATGCCTTATCTTCGGCAGGCTCCTCCAGTTTTTTTGGTTTTTTTCCCTTTTTTTTCATTTTTTTACGTTGTGCTGACCCTCGTTCTTTAAATAACGCTATCCCAGGAGGACACCTAAAGGCGAGCCGTAATGGCCTTATCTTCGGGAGGCTCCTCCGGTTTTTTTCTCCGATTTTTTTCCCGGTTTTTTTTACGTTGTGCTTATCCTCGTTCTTTAAATGACGCTATTCCGAGGAGGACACCTAAAGGCGAGCCATAATGGCCTCATCTTCAGCAGGCTCCTCTGGTTTATTTTTCCCCGTTTTTTGTTGTACATTGTGCTGACCCTCGTTCTTTAAATGACGCTATCCCGAGGAGGACTCCTAACGGGAGCCGTAATGTCCACATCTTCAGCAGGCTCCTCTGGTTTTTTTTTTACGTTGTGCTGACCCTCATTCTTTAAATGACGCTATCCCGAGGAGGACACTAAACACGAGCCGTAATGGCCTCATCTTCGGCAGGCTCCTCCGGTTTTTTTCCCTTTTTTTTGTTGTACATTGTGATGACCCTCGTTCTTTAAATGACGCTATCCCGAGGAGGACACCTAAAGGCGAGCCGTAATGGCCTCATCTTCGGCAGGCTCCTCCGGCTTTTTTCTCAGGTTTTTTTCCAGGTTTTTTTTTATTACGTTGTGCTGACCCTTGTTCTTTAAATGACATTATCCCGAAGAGGACACCTAAAGGTGAGCCGTAATTGCCTCATCTTCGCAGGCTCCTCTGATTTTTTTTCCTGGTTTTTTTTACGTTGTGCTGACTCTCGTTAATTAAATGACGCTATCCCGAGGAGGACACCTAAAGGCGAGCCGTAATGGCCTCATCTTCGGCAGGCTCCTCCGGTTTTTTTTCCTGGTTTTTTTTACGTTGTGCTGACCCTCGTTATTTAAATGAAGCTATCCCGAGGAGGACACCTAAAGGCGAGCCGTAATTCCCTCATCTTCGGCAGGCTCCTCCGATTTTTTTTCCTGGTTTTTTTTTTACGTTGTGCTGATCCTCGTTATTTAAATGACGTTATCCCGGGAGGACACCTAAAGGCGAGCCGTAATTGCCTCATCTTCGGCAGGCTCCCCGATTTTTTTCCTGGTTTTTTTTTTTTACGTTTGCTGACCCTCGATATTTAAATGACGCTATCCCGAGGAGGACACCTAAAGGCGAGCCATAATGGACTCATTTTCAGCAGGCTCCTCCGATTTTTTTTTTTTTTTACGTTGTGCTGACCCTCGTTCCTTAAATGACGCTATCCCAAGGAGGACACGTAAAGGCGAGTCGTAATGGCCTCATCTTCGGCAGGCTCCTCCGGTTTTTTTCCTGGTTTTTTTTTTATGTTGTGCTTACCCTCGTTCTTTAATTGACGCTATCACGAGGAGGACTCCTAAAGGCGAGCCTTAATGAGCTCATCTTCGGCAGGCTCCTCCGGATTTTTTCCTGGTTTTTTTTTTTACGTTGTGCTTACCCTCGTTCTTTAAATGAAGCTATCTCGAGTAGGACACCTGAAGGCGAGCCATAATGGACTCATTTTCGGCAGGCTCCTCCGGTTTTTTTTTTTTTTATGTTATGCTGACCCTCGTTCTTTAAATGACTCTATCCCGAGGAGGACACCTAAAGGCGAGCCGTAATTGCCTCATCTTCGGCAGGCTCCTCCGATTTTTTTTCCGGGTTTTTTTTTTGCGTTGTGCTGACCCTCGTTATTTAAATGACGCTATCCCGAGGAGGACACCTAAAGGCGAGCCATAATGGACTCATTTTCGGCAGGCTCCTCCGTTTTTTTTTTTTAAGTTGTGCTGACCCTCGTTCTTTAAATGACGCTATCCCAAGGAGGACACCTAAAGGCGAGCCGTAATGGCCTCATCTTCAGCAGGATCCTCCGATTTTTTTCTTGGTTTTTTTTTTTACGTTATGCTTACCCTCGTTCCTTAAATGACTCTATCACGAGGAGGACTCCTAAAGGCGAGCCTTAATGGCTCATCTTCGGCAAGCTCCTCCGGATTTTTTCCTGGTTTTTTTTTTTTTTTACGTTGTCCTTACCCTCGTTCTTTAAATCACGCTATCCCGAGGAGGGCACCTAAATGCGAGCCGTAATAGCCTCATCTTCGGCAGGCTCCTCCAGTTATTTTCGGTTTTTTTCCCTTTTTTTTCATTTTTTTACGTTGTGCTGACCCTCGTTCTTTAGATAACGCTATCCCCAGGAGGACACCTAAAGGCGAGCCGTAATGGCCTTATCTTCGGGAGGCTCCTCCGGTTTTTTTTCTCCGATTTTTTTTCCCGGTTTTTTTTTACGTTGTGCTTATCCTCATTCTTTAAATGACGCTATTCCGAGGAGGACACCTAAAGGCGAGCCATAATGGCCTCATCTTCAGCAGGCTCCTCTGGTTTATTTTTCCACGTTTTTTGTTGTACATTGTGCTGACCCTCGTTCTTTAAATGACGCTATCCCGAGGAGGACTCCTAACGGCGAGCCGTAATGTCCACATCTTCAGCAGGCTCCTCTGGTTTTTTTATTTTTTTTTACGTTGTGCTGACCCTCATTCTTTAAATGACGCTATCTCGAGGAGGACACCTAAACACGAGCCGTAATGGCCTCATCTTCGGTAGGCTCCTCAGGGTTTTTTCCCTTTTTTTTGTTGTACATTGTGCTGACCCTCGTTCTTTAAATGATGCTATCCCGAGGAGGACACCTAAAGGCGAGCCATAATGGCCTCATCTTCAGCAGGCTCCTCCGGTTTATTTTTAACCTGTTTTTGTTGTACATTGTGCTGACCCTCG
Organism: Arachis hypogaea; assembly: GCF_003086295.3. Lineage (NCBI taxonomy): Eukaryota > Viridiplantae > Streptophyta > Magnoliopsida > Fabales > Fabaceae > Arachis > Arachis hypogaea. Next base: position 67,809,319 of record NC_092053.1, read on the forward strand.
TTATTTAAATGACGCTATCCCGAGGAGGACACCTAAAGGCGAGCCATAATGGACTCATTTTCGGCAGGCTCTGATTTTTTTTTTTAAGTTTTGCTGACCCTCGTTCTTTAAATGACGCTATCCCAAGGAGGACACCTAAAGGCGAGCCGTAATGGCCTCATCTTCAGCAGGATCCTCCGATTTTTTTCCTGGTTTTTTTTTTTACGTTATGCTTACCTTCGTTCCTTAAATGACTCTATCACGAGGAGGACTCCTAAAGGCGAGCCTTAATGGGCTCATCTTCGGCAAGCTCCTCCGGATTTTTTCCTGGTTTTTTTTTTTTTTACGTTGTCCTTACCCTCGTTCTTTAAATCACGCTATCCCGAGGAGGGCACCTAAATGCGAGCCGTAATGCCCTTATCTACGGCAGGCTCCTCCAGTTTTTTTTGGTTTTTTTTTCCTTTTTTTTCATTTTTTTACGTTGTGCTGACCCTCGTTCTTTAAATAACGCTATCCCAGGAGGACACCTAAAGGCGAGCCGTAATGGCCTTATCTTCGGGAGGCTCCTCCGGTTTTTTTTCTCCGATTTTTTTCCCGGTTTTTTTTTACGTTGTGCTTATCCTCGTTCTTTAAATGACGCTATTCCGAGGAGGACACCTAAAGGCGAGCCATAATGGCCTCATCTTCAGCAGGCTCCTCTGGTTTATTTTTCCCCGTTTTTTGTTGTACATTGTGCTGACCCTCGTTCTTTAAATGACGCTATCCCGAGGAGGACTCCTAACGGCGAGCCGTAATGTCCACATCTTCAGCAGGCTCCTCTGGTTTTTTTTTTTACGTTGTGCTGACCCTCATTCTTTAAATGACGCTATCCCGAGGAGGACAACTAAACACGAGCCGTAATGGCCTCATCTTCGGCAGGCTCCTCCGGTTTTTTTCCCTTTTTTTTTGTTGTACATTGTGCTGACCCTCGTTCTTTACATGACGCTATCCCGAGGAGGACACCTAAAGGCGAGTCGTAATGGCCTCATCTTCGGCAGGCTCCTCCGGGCTTTTTTCTCAGGTTTTTTTCCAGGTTTTTTTTTATTACGTTGTGCTGACCCTTGTTCTTTAAATGACGCTATCCCGAAGAGGACACCTAAAGGTGAGCCGTAATTGCCTCATCTTCGCTAGGCTCCTCTGATTTTTTTTCCTGGTTTTTTTTACGTTGTGCTGACTCTCGTTAATTAAATGACGCTATCCCGAGGAGGACACCTAAAGGCGAGCCGTAATTGCCTCATCTTCGGCAGGCTCCTCTGATTTTTTTTCCTGTTTTTTTTTTTTATGTTGTGCTGACCCTCGTTAATTAAATGACGCTATCCTGAGGAGGACACCTAAAGGCGAGCCGTAATAGCCTCATCTTCGGCAGGCTCCTCCAGTTTTTTTTCCTGGTTTTTTTTCTACGTTGTGCTGACCCACGATATTTAAATGACGCTATCCAGAGGAGGACACGTAAAGGCGAGCCGTAATGGCCTCATCTTCGGCAGACTCCTCCGGTTTTTTTCCTGGTTTTTTTTTCGTTGTGCTTACCCTCTTTCTTTAACTGACGCTATCACGAGGAGGACACCTAAAGTCGAGCCGTAATTGGCTCATCTTCGGCAGGCTCGTCCGGATTTTTTCCTGTTTTTTTTTTTACGTTGTGCTTACTCTCGTTCTTTAAATGAAGCTATCTCGAGTAGGACACCTAAAGGCGAGCCATAATGGACTCATCTTCGGCAGGCTCCTCCGGTTTTTTTCTCTGGTCTTTTTCCGGTTTTTTTCATTTTTTTTACGTTGTGCTTACCCTCGTTCTTTAAATCACGCTATATCAAGGAGGACACCAAAATGCGAGCCGTAATGGCCTCATCTTCGGCAGGCTCCTCCAGTTTTTTTTTTTCCCGGTTTTTTTCCCCTTTTTTTTCATTTTTTTACGTTGTGCTGACCCTCGTTCTTTAAATGACGCTATCCCGAGGAGGACACCTAAAGGCGAGCCATAATGGCCTCATCTTCAGCAGGCTCCTCCGGTTTATTTTTCCCCTTTTTTTTGTTGTACATTGTGCTGACCCTCGTTCTTTAAATGACGCTATCACGAGGAGGACACCTAACGGCGAGCCGTAATGGCCTCATCTTCAGCAGGCTCCTCCGATTTTTTTTTTTACGTTGTGCTGACCCTCATTCTTAGAATGACGCTATCCCGAGGAGGACACCTAAAGGCGAACCGTAATGGCCTCAACTTCGGCAGGCTCCTCCGATATTTTTTCCTGGTTTTTTTTTTTTTTACGTTGTGCTGACCCTCATTCTTTAAATGATGCTATCCCGAGGAGGACACCTAAAGGCGAGCCGTAATGGCCTCATTTTCGGCAGGATCCTCCGGTTTTTTCTCGGTTTTTTTTATTTTTTTTTACGTTGTGCTGACCCTCGTTCTTTGAATGACGCTATCCCGAGGAAGACACCTAAAGGCGAGCCGTAATGGCCTCATCTTCGGCAGGCTCCTCATGTTTTTTTCCCAGTTTTTTTTTTACGTTGTGCTGACCCTCATTCTTTAAATGATGCTATCCCGAGGAGGACACCTAAAGGCGAGCCGTAATGGCCTCATCTTCAGCAGGCTCCTCCGATTTTTTTTTTAACGTTGTGCTGACCCTCATTCTTTAAATGACGCTATCCCGAGGAGGACACCTAAACACGAGCTGTAATGGCCTCATATTTGGCAGGCTCCTCCGATTTTTTTTCCCTTTTTTTGTTGTACATTGTGCTGACCCTCATTCTTTAAATGACGTTATCCCGAGGAAGACACCTAAAGCCGAGCCGTAATGGCCTCATCTTCAGCAGTCTCCTCTGGTTTTTTTTTTTTACGTTGTGCTGACCCTCGTTATTTAAATGACGCTATCCCGAGGAGGACACCTAAAGGCGAGCCATAATGGACTCACTTTCGGCACACTCCTCCGGTTTTTTTTTTTTTTTTACGTTGTGCTGACCCTCGTTCTTAAATGACGCTATCCCGAGGAGGACACCTAAAGTCGAGCCGTAGTTGCCTCATCTTTGGCAGGCACCTCCGATTTTTTTTCCTTTTTTTTTACGTTGTGATGACCCTCGTTATTTAAATGACGCTATCCCGAGGAAGACACCTAAAGGCGAGCCGTAACGGACTCATTTTCAGCAGGCTCCTCCGGTTTTTTTTCGGTTTTTTTTTTCACGTTGTGCTGACCCTCGTTCTTTAAATGACGCTATCAGGAGGAGGACACCTAAAGGTGAGCCGTAATTGCCTCATCTTCAGCAGGCTCCTCCGATTTTTTTTCCTGGTTTTTTTTTTTACGTTGTGCTGACCCTCGTTCTTTAAATGACGCTATCCCGAGGAGGACACCTAAAGGCGAGCCGTAATGGCCTCATCTTCGGCAGGCTCCTCCGGTTTTCTTTTTTTTTTTTACGTTGTGCTGACCCTCGTTCTTTAAATGACGCTATCACGAGGAGGACACCTAAAGGAGAGCCGTAATGGGCTCATCTTCGGCAGGCACGTCCGGATTTTTTCCTGGTTTTTTTTACGTTGTGCTTACCCTCGTTCTTTAAATAAAGCTATCTTGAGTAGGACACCTAAAGGCGAGCCATAATGGACTCATTTTAGGCAGGCTCCTCATGTTTTTTTTTTACGTTATGCTGACCCTCGTTCTTTAAATGACGCTATCACGAGGAGGACACCTAAAGGCGAGCCGTAATGGGCTCATCTTCGGCAGGCTCCTCCGATTTTTTTCTCCGTTTTTTTCGGATTTTTTCTTTTTTTTTTTACGTTGTGCTTACCCTCGTACTTTAAATCATGCTATCCCGAGGAGGACACCTAAATGCGAGCCGTAATGGCCTCATCTTCGACAGTCTCCTCCAGTTTTTTTTCTGGTTTTTTTCCCGTTGTTTTTCATTTTTTTACGTTGTGCTGACCCTCGTTCTTTAAATAACGCTATCCCCAGGAGGACACCTAAAGGCGCGCCGTAATGGCCTCATCTTCAGGAGGCTCCTCCGGTTTTTTTTCTCAGGTTTTTTTCCAGGTTTTTTTTATTACGTTGTGCTAACCCTTGTTCTTTAAATGACGCTATCCCGCAGAGGACACCTAAAGGTTAGCCATAATTGCCTCATCTTCGGCAGGCTCCTCCAGTTTTTTTCCTGGTTTTTTTTTTACGTTGTGCTGACCCTCGTTATTTAAATGACGCTATCCCGAGGCGGACACCTAAAGGCGAGCCGTAATTGCCTCATCTTCAGCAGGCTCCTCTGATTTTTTTTCCTGGTTTTTTTTTTTTACGTTGTGCTAACCCTCGTTCTTTAAATGACGCTATCCCGAGGAGGACACCTAAAGGCGAGCCGTAATGGCCTCATCTTCGGCAGGCTCCTCCGGTTTTCTTTTTTTTTTTTACGTTGTGCTGACCCTCGTTCTTTAAATGACGCTATCACGAGGAGGACACCTAAAGGAGAGCCGTAATGGGCTCATCTTCGGCAGGCACGTCCAGATTTTTTCCTGGTTTTTTTTTACGTTGTGCTTACCCTCGTTCTTTAAATAAAGCTATCTCGAGTAGGACACCTAAAGGCGAGCCATAATGGAGTCATTTTAGGCAGGCTCCTCTAGTTTTTTTTTTCACGTTGTGCTGACCCTCGTTCTTTAAATGACGCTATCAGGAGGAGGACACCTAAAGGCGAGCCGTAATGGGCTCATCTTCGGCAGGCTCCTCCGATTTTTTTCTCCGTTTTTTTTGGATTTTTTCTTTTTTTTTTTTACGTTGTGCTTACCCTCGTTCTTTAAATCATGCTATCCCGAGGAGGACACCTAAATGCGAGCCGTAATGGCCTCATCTTCGGCAGGCTCCTCCAGTTTTTTTTCTGGTTTTTTTCCCATTGTTTTTCATTTTTTTACGTTGTGCTGACCCTCGTTCTTTAAATAACGTTGTCCCTAGGAAGACACCTAAAGGCGCGCCGTAATGGCCCCATCTTCAGGAGGCTCCTCCGGTTTTTTTCTCCGGTTTTTTTTCCCGGTTTTTTTTTACGTTGTGCTTATCCTCGTACTTTCAATGACGCTATCCCGAGGAGGACACCTAAAGGCGAGCCGTAATGGCCTCATCTTCGGCAGGCTCCTCCGATATTTTTTCCTGGTTTTTTTTTTTTACGTTGTGCTGACCCTCGTTATTTAAATAACGCTATCCCGAGGAAGACACCTAAAGGCGAGCCGTAATGGACTCATTTTCGGCAGGATCCTCCGGTTTTTTCTCGGTTTTTTTTTCATTTTTTTTTTCGTTGTGCTGACCCTCGTTCTTTAAATGACGCTATCCCGAGGAGGACTCCAAAAGGCAAGCCGTAATGGCCTCGTCTTTGGCAGGCTCCTCTGGTTTTTTTTTTCGGTTTTTTCCTGTTATTTTTTTCTTTCGTTGTGCTGACCCTCGTTCTTTAAATGACGCTATCCCGAGGAAGACACCTAAAGGCGAGCCGTAATGGCCTCATCTTCGGCAGGCTCCTCCGGTTTTTTTCTTCAGTTTTTTTCCGCTTTTTTTTTTACATTGTGCTTACCCTCGTTCTTTAAATGATGCTATCCCGAGGAGGACACCTAAAGGCAAGCCATAATGGCTTCATCTTCGGCAGGCTCCTCCGACTTTTTTTCCAATTTTTTCTCGGTTTTTTTTTCATTTTTTTTTACGTTGTGCTGATCCTCGTTCTTTAAATGATGCTATCCCGAGGAGGACACCTAAAGGCAAGCCGTAATGGCCTCATCTTCGGCAGGCTCCTCTGGTTTTTTTTTTCAAGTTTTTTTCCCGTTATTTTTTTCTTTCGTTGTGCTGACCCTCGTTCTTTAAATGACGCTATCCCGAGGAAGACACCTAAAGGCTAGCCGTAATGGCCTCATCTTCGGCAGGCTCCTCCTGTTTTTTTCCCGATTTTTTTTTACGTTGTGCTGACCCTCGTTCTTTAAATGACGCTATCCCGAGGAAGACACCTAAAGGCGAGCCGTAATGGCCTCATCTTCTGCAGGCTCCTCCGGTTTATTTTTCCCCTTTTTTTGTTGTACATTGTGCTGACCCTCGTTCTTTAAATGACGCTATCCCGAGGAGGACAGCTAACGGCGTGTTGTAATGGCCTCATCTTCAGCAGGCTCCTCCGGTTTTTTTTTTACGTTGTGCTGACCCTCATTCTTAGAATGACGCTATCCCGAGGAGGACACCTAATGGCGAACCGTAATGGCCTCATCTTCGGCAGGCTCCTCCGGTTTTTTTCCCCTTTTTTGTTGTACATTGTGCTGACCCACGTTCTTTAAATGACGCTATCCCGAGGAGGACACCTAAAGGCGAACCGTAATGGCCTCATCTTCCGCAGGCTCCTCCGGTTTTTTTTCTCAGGTTTTTTTCCAGGTTTTTTTTATTACGTTGTGCTGACCCTTGTTCTTTAAATGACGCTATCCCGCAGAGGACACCTAAAGGTTAGCCATAATTGCCTCATCTTCGGCAGGCTCCTCCAGTTTTTTTCCTGGTTTTTTTTTTTACGTTGTGCTGACCCTCGTTCTTTAAATGACACTATCCCGAGGAGGACACCTAAAGGCGAGCCGTAATGGCCTCATCTTTGGCAGGCTCCTCCGGTTTTCTTTTTTTTTTTTTTTTACGTTGTGCTGACCCTCGTTCTTTAAATGACGCTATCACGAGGAGGACACCTAAAGGAGAGCCGTAATGGGCTCATCTTCGGCAGGCACGTCCGGATTTTTTCCTGGTTTTTTTTTACGTTGTGCTTACCCTCGTTCTTTAAATAAAGCTATCTCGAGTAGGACACCTAAAGGCGAGGCATAATGGACTCATTTTAGGCAGGCTCCTCCAGTTTTTTTTTTTCACGTTGTGCTGACCCTCGTTCTTTAAATGACGCTATCAGGAGGAGGACACCTAAAGGCGAGCCGTAATGGCCTCATCTTCAGCAGGCTCCTCCGATTTTTTTCTCCGGTTTTTTTCCCCTTTTTTTTACGATGTGCTTACGCTCGTTCTTTAAATGATGCTATCCCGAGGAGGACACCTAAAGGCAAGCCATAATGGCTTCATCTTCGTCAGGCTCCTCCGATTTTTTTTCCAATTTTTTCTCGGTTTTTTTTTTTCATTTTTTTTATGTTGTGCTGACCCTGGTTCTTTAAATGATGCTATCCCGAGGAGGACACCTAAAGGCAAGCCGTAATGGCCTCATCTTCGGCAGGCTCCTCTGGTTTTTTTTTCAGGTTTTTTTCCCCTTATTTTTTTCTTTCGTTGTGCTGACCCTCGTTCTTTAAATGACGCTATCCCGAGGAAGACACCTAAAGGCGAGCCGTAATGGCCTCATCTTCGGCAGGCTCCTCCTGTTTTTTTCCCGATTTTTTTTTTACGTTGTGCTGACCCTCGTTCTTTAAATGACGCTATCCCGAGGAAGACACCTAAAGGCGAGCCGTAATGGCCTCATCTTCAGCAGGCTCCTCCGGTTTATTTTTCCCCATTTTTTGTTGTACATTGTGCTGACCCTCGTTCTTTAAATGACGCTATCCCAAGGAGGACACGTAACGGCGTGCTGTAATGGCCTCATCTTTAGCAGGCTCCTCCGGTTTTTTTTTTTACGTTGTGCTGACGCTCATTCTTAGAATGACGCTATCCCGAGGAGGACACCTAAAGGCGAACCGTAATGGCCTCATCTTCGGCAGGCTCCTCCGGTTTTTTTCCCCTTTTTTTGTTGTACATTGTGCTGACCCTCGTTCTTTAAATGACGCTATCCCGAGGAGGACACCGAAAGGCGAGCCGTAATGCCCTCATCTTCCGCAGGCTCCTCCGGTTTTTTTTCTCAGGTTTTTTTCCAGGTTTTTTTTTATTACGTTGTGCTGACCCTTGTTCTTTAAATGACGCTATCCCGCAGAGGACACCTAAAGGTTAGCCATAATTGCCTCATCTTCGGCAGGCTCCTCCAGTTTTTTTCCTGGTTTTTTTTTTACGTTGTGCTGACCCTCGTTCTTTAAATGACACTATCCCGAGGAGGACACCTAAAGGCGAGCCGTAATGGCCTCATCTTTGGCAGGCTCCTCCGGTTTTCTTTTTTTTTTTTACGTTGTGCTGACCCTCGTTCTTTAAATGACGCTATCACGAGGAGGACACCTAAAGGAGAGCCGTAATGGGCTCATCTTCGGCAGGCACGTCCGGATTTTTTCCTGGTTTTTTTTTACGTTGTGCTTACCCTCGTTCTTTAAATAAAGCTATCTCGAGTAGGACACCTAAAGGCGAGGCATAATGGACTCATTTTAGGCAGGCTCCTCCAGTTTTTTTTTTTCACGTTGTGCTGACCCTCGTTCTTTAAATGACGCTATCAGGAGGAGGACACCTAAAGGCGAGCCGTAATGGCCTCATCTTCAGCAGGCTCCTCCGATTTTTTTCTCCGATTTTTTTCCCCTTTTTTTTACGTCGTGCTTACGCTCGTTCTTTAAATGATGCTATCCCGAGGAGGACACCTAAAGGCAAGCCATAATGGCTTCATCTTCGGCAGGCTTCTCCGATTTTTTTTCCAATTTTTTCTCGATTTTTTTTTCATTTTTTTTTACGTTGTGCTGACCCTGGTTCTTTAAATGATGCTATCCCGAGGAGGACACCTAAAGGCAAGCCGTAATGGCCTCATCTTCGGCAGGCTCCTCTGGTTTTTTTTTTCAGGTTTTTTTCCCGTTATTTTTTTCTTTCGTTGTGCTGACCCTCGTTCTTTAAATGACGCTATCCCGAGGAAGACACCTAAAGGCGAGCCGTAATGGCCTCATCTTCGGCAGGCTCCTCCTGTTTTTTTCCCGATTTTTTTTTACGTTGTGCTGACCCTCGTTCTTTAAATGACGCTATCCCGAGGAAGACACCTAAAGGCGAGCCGTAATGGCCTCATCTTCAGCAGGCTCCTCCGGTTTATTTTTCCCCTTTTTTTGTTGTACATTGTGCTGACCCTCGTTCTTTAAATGACGCTATCCTAAGGAGGACACGTAACGGCGTGCTGTAATGGCCTCATCTTCAGCAGGCTCCTCCGGTTTTTTTTTTACGTTGTGCTGACCCTCATTCTTAGAATGACGCTATCCCGAGGAGGACACCTAAAGGCGAACCGTAATGGCCTCATCTTCGGCAGGCTCCTCCGGTTTTTTTCCCCTTTTTTTGTTGTACATTGTGCTGACCCTCGTTCTTTAAATGACGCTATCCCGAGGAGGACACCTAAAGGCAGGCCGTAATGGCCTCATCTTCCGCAGGCTCCTCCGGTTTTTTTTCTCAGGTTTTTTTCCAGGTTTTTTTTATTACGTTGTGCTGACCCTTGTTCTTTAAATGATGCTATCCCGCAGAGGACACCTAAAGTGTTAGCCATAATTGCCTCATCTTCGGCAGCCTCCTCCATTTTTTTTCCTGGTTTTTTTTTACGTTGTGCTGACCCTCGTTATTTAAATGACGCTATCCCGAGGAGGACACCTAAAAGCGAGCCATAATGGACTCATTTTCAGCAGGCTCCTCCGTTTTTTTTTACGTTGTGCTGACCCTCGTTCTTTAAATGACGCTATCCTGAGGAGGACACCTAAAGGCGAGCCGTAATTGCCTCATCTTCAGCAGGCTCCTCCGATTTTTTTTCCTGGTTTTTTTTTTTTACGTTGTGCTGACCCTCGTTCTTTAAATGACGCTATCACGAGGAGGACACCTAAAGGAGAGCCGTAATGGGCTCATCTTCGGCAGGCACGTCCGGATTTTTTCCTGGTTTTTTTTTTTACGTTGTGCTTACCCTCGTTCTTTAAATAAAGCTATCTCGAGTAGGACACCTAAAGGCGAGCCATAATGGACTCATTTTAGGCAGGCTCCTCCACTTTTTTTTTTACGTTATGCTGACCCTCGTTCTTTAAATGACGCCATCACGAGGAGGACACCTAAAGGCGAGCCGTAATGGGCTCATCTTCAACAGGCTCCTCCGGTTTTTTTCTCCTTTTTTTTCGGATTTTTTCTTTTTTTTTTACGTTGTGCTTTCCCTCGTTCTTTAAATCATGCTATCCCGAGGAGGACACCTAAATGCGAGCCGTAATGGCCTCATCTTCGGCAGGCTCCTCCAGTTTTTTTTTTTTCTGGTTTTTTTCCCATTCTTTTTCATTTTTTTACGTTGTGCTGACCCTCGTTCTTTAAATAACGCTATCCCCAGGAGGACACCTAAAGGCGCGCCGTAATGGCCTCATCTTCGGGAGGCTCCTCCAGTTTTTTTTCTCCGGTTTTTTTTTACGTTGTGCTTATCCTCGTTCTTTCAATGACGCTATCCCGAGGAGGACACCTAAAGGCGAGCCGTAATGGCCTCATCTTCGGCAGGCTCCTCCGATATTTTTTCCTGGTTTTTTTTTTTTTACGTTGTGCTGACCCTCGTTATTTAAATGACACTATCCCGAGGAAGACACCTAAAGGCGAGCCGTAATGGACTCATTTTTGGCAGGATCCTCCGGTTTTTTCTCGGTTTTTTTCATTTTTTTTTATGTTGTGCTGACCCTCGTTCTTTAAATGACGCTATCCCGAGGTGGAGTCCTAAAGGCAAGCCGTAATGGCCTCATCTTTGGCAGGCTCCTCTGGTTTTTTTTTTCGGTTTTTTTCCTGTTATTTTTTTCTTTCGTTGTGCTGACCCTCGTTCTTTAAATGACGCTATCCCGAGGAAGACACCTAAAGGCGAGCCGTAATGGCCTCATCTTCGGCAGGCTCCTCCGGTTTTTTTCTTCGGTTTTTTTCCGCTTTTTTTTTTTACGTTGTGCTTACCCTCGTTCTTTAAATGACGCTATCCCGAGGAGGACACCTAATGGCAAGCCGTAATTTCCTCATCTTTGGCAGGCTCCTCTGGTTTTTTTTTTCGGTTTTTTTCCCGTTATTTTTTTCTTTCGTTGTGGTGACCCTCGTTCTTTAAATGACGCTATCCCGAGGAAGACACCTAAAGGCGAGCCGTAATGGCCTCATCTTCGGCAGGCTCCTCATGTTTTTTTTCCCGTTTTTTTTTTACGTTGTGCTGACCCTCATTCTTTAAATGATGCTATCCCGAGGAGGACACCTAAAGGCGAGCCGTAATGGCCTCATCTTCAGCAGGCTCCTCCGATTTTTTTTTTTTAACGTTGTGCTGACCCTCATTCTTTAAATGACGCTATCCCGAGGAGGACACCTAAACACGAGCCGTAATGGCTGATGACATGTCATCATGTCATGTTTTTCTATGCCTTTTTCCTTTGGTTTCAATAGGTTTTATGCACTTTCTTGAGCTACAAGCAAGCTAATTGAGTAGATTTTCATGTTTCCCTTGATTGAATCAACCATATATGAATTCATGCCATTTCATGAGGTTTTATGCTATATTTGTTGCATATTGTGAAAGAATGAATATCTCATGATTTTGAGCATAGCTTTGATGTGTTTGGTTGATTAATTATAGGTGAAGAAAGCTTGGAGAAGGGTTGAAGCAAGAAGGAATAGCTAGGAGTAAAGAGAAGACAATGGAATAAGTGAAATTGAACCAGGAAGCAAGAAGCTGGACCTAAAGTTAGCATCAAACTTTTGCACAAACTTTTGGTTGAAAAGTTAGCCCCAACGTTAGCCCCCTAACTTGGAGGCTAACGTTGGAACTTGAAAATTCTCCCCTGGGCTCCAAAAGTTTGCGCCAACGTTAGCCCCCTAACTTTGAGGCTAACGTTGGCACATGAATTTCTCCCCTGGGCACCAACGTTTGCGCCAACGTTTGACCCCTAACTTGGAGGCTAACGTTGGCACATGAAATTCACAAGGGGAGGAGCAAAAGTTTGCGCCAACGTTAGCCCCCTAACTTTGAGGCTAACGTTGGCGCCACACACCACAACAGCTTGAAGGGGTATACTTCAAACAAGAACAACTTGAGCTACAGAGCTCCAAATGAGGTGATTCAAGAAGCATTGGAAAGTAGGAATCAAGAGCTTTCCAAGCATATATGGCACTGCATGGTGGACACTAAAATTGAGGGAGAAAACTGCCCCGCAATGTGCATAAATGAACATGGTGGCAACCTGCAGTGAGGCCAACTGACCTCTGCACCTTCAACGGAGTATAACTCGAGCTGTAGAGCTCCAAATAATGTGCTCCCAACGGCATTGGAAAGTAGACATCCAGGGCTTTCCAACAATGTACAATAGTATGGGGTGGACAATACGTTTGAGCCTCCAGAACTGGCGTTTTCGCCAACGTTTGAGGCAAACGTTACCTCAAACGCTGCACACCAAAGCCAGCGACCATGCCCTCTTCAAATGATCATAACTTGAGTTGTAGATGTCCAATTGAAGTGATTCTAAGTGGGTTAGAAAGCTGACATTCAGAGCTTTCCAACCATATATGATAGTCTATATTGGGCATAAAATTGGCAACATGACAAGAGAACAAAGTTGGCGCCATAAATGTGCATAAGGGAGGCCAACGTTCATACCAGCAAGTTTTGTGGGCTGCTATGAAAAGTTGGAGCCAAAGTTAGACCCCTAACTTTAGCTCCAACTTTTGGTCCAACTTTTGGTCCAACTTTTGCAAACTCAACCCGGTTCAATTCGGTTCCTCTTCAAACTCCAAGAGCAATCAACCAAGGCCTTTATCAACCCAATTCCATCAAGAGCAAGGGCCCAAATGATCATCACTCAAAGGCACAAGAAATAGATAAAATAGGAATTTCATTTAATTGTAATTTGTTTTTAATTTCATTTTCATTTCCATTTTGTAAAGCCTATATAAGGCATCATTTTCATATTTGTGAGGAGGCTGGCTCCACTAGGGAGCACTAGAATTTGAGAGCTCTCTCTTTAATTTTCGTTGTTTTGAATCTTGGGTGGAGAATTGAAGGTGTTCTGTTTCATTCTCCCTCTGAGATTTCTCTTTGTTTTTCTTGCTGCTTTTAATTCACTGCACTTCAAAATTTCAATTCTGTTTTGATTCCCAGCATCCAATTTCCTTTATTCTTCCTGCAATTTAAATTTCCAGTTGCGTGATCTATTGCTCTTTTTAATTTCCAACACCCCAGCCCCTTTCCTTTTCATGCAATTTACTTTTCTTGCAATTTAAGTTTCAGCTATTTTACTTTCTTGTTCTTTAACTTACTTGCAATTTTACTTTCTGCATCTTTAAGATTCATTGCAATTTACTTTCTGTTGGCTACATTTCACACAATTCACTAAATGTCAGCTTGACTAAACTAATCACCCACTAAAATTGCTTGATCCATCAATCCCTGTGGGATCGACCTCACTCCCGTGAGTTTTTATTACTTGATGCGACCCGGTGCACTTGCCGGTTAGATTTGTGTGTTTTGGGAGAAATTTATTTTTAACCAAAATACTCATCAAGTTTTTGGCGCCGTTGTCGGGGATTGATTAGATCAACAATGATTAAGTGGGTAAGAAGTCTAGATCAGGCATTTTCTTTGTTTTTGTTCTCTGCTCTAAGTTGAAACCAAGGTGTTTGAGTTTTTGCCTCACTAAGAAATTCATCTCTGAGATATGAATTTCAACTCTCCTTGGTGTTGTGTTTTACAAAATTCAAATGGAGTTCAACTCATCTTATGGTCAAACAAATTTTATGGGATATCACCCACCATCACCAATCTCTAATGGTGGTTGGGAATATCACCAACAAATTACAAATCCTGAGCACTCCAATTCATGGAGATTGGTTTCAGAGACACAAGATGAGCAAGAGAATCATATGGGATACCAACCACCACCACAAAATGATTCATATCATTATCCTCATGGAAGATGGAAGCATCGCCAAAGAATGGAAAAGCATCCACCCTCACGTCCCAGTTTCTCATTTGAAAGTTCTTCATCACTTGATTATGCCTCAACACAAAGTTTCCTCCAAAATCCATACCAGTCATCCCTTCGATCACACAACTCATTCCACACCCCTCAACACAACTTCACCACAACACATTCACTTCACCAAAATTACTCTCGACCTTCATCTCTTGAATTAAAAGATGAGGAATACCTTGAAGGCATTGAATTAACAGATGAGGAATACCGTGAAGGCATTGAAATACAGAGAAAACTAGTGGAATTTTACACAAAATCCCCATCTTGGGAAGAAACCATCCTCGAGCAGATAAATGGGTCCTTAGAGCAAACAAGGGAAAACTTAGAACCATCAACCAGTGAGGATGAAGACAAATGTGTGGGTGAAGAAGTGGAAAAGCAAGATAAGGAGGCCACCGCATCAAGTGAACTTTCAATGAAGAATGAGGTGGTTGAACCTGAAACTTCACTTGAGATGACAAGAGAACATGAAGACTCACAACTCTCACAAACCTCCCTGGACCAAAATGCCTCAACACCTGAATCCATGATTGAAAGGTATGACGAGGAGATGAAGAAATGTTGGGAAGATCGACAAACCTCCCCCATGATAGAGCGATTGAAACAAATGTTGGGTGTAAAAGAGGAAGTGGAGGAGCAAGAAAGTGAAGAAGTCATTCCAAACTCAAGTGAGGCAGAGAAGTACATAAAGGAGGAGTTCATGGAACCACCAATACAAAAGGCTCTGGATGAATACAAAACTCCAAAAATCACACAACCACCAAGACTTGGATTCAAAGAAGTGAAGGCAATTGACAAAAGCACCGAAAAGTGGATTGCGACCAAACTACCAAGGACAACATTCAAGAGGAGGTCAACCACAAGCAATCCAACCCCTGGACCAATAGCAGGCAAGCTCAATCAAGCCATGTACAACAAAAAGCTTGCTGAGAGGAAACCAAGACAGGGGGCAATAACTGAATCTTCTCCTCTCTTGAAGTCATTCCTCTTAACAAATTGGAAGAAGAGGAAGAAAGTAAGGAACAGGTAGACAGTAGGTATATTTTTTTTCCTTGCTTTGTTTAAAATTCAATAAATTGGCATATGGTTACATTCTAAGTTTGGTGTTGCCTTGCAACAAATTGTTTTCAATCTTTTTGGATGATTGCATCAAATCAAAAATGAAAAGCGACACACCAAGATTCTAAGTTTGGTGTGCCACCTATTTTTCTATGCAAATCGTTCAGCAACACCACTTGTCTGCATAACCATAATGTCTTTGCAGTGTTAATTTTCTTTTGGTTTGATATTTTGTTATTCTGTTTACTTTAGTTAATTCTTTGTTTTTAATGTTTCCAATTTAGTTTGCTTATTTGCTGTATTTATTAATACATCACCAAGAGAGCTTTATTAATGACAGATTCTTGGCTCAGTGATTGTATTTAATAAAGAACAGTTTCATTTGCTTGGTTTTAATTCAAATAAATGGACATAGGATTGCATTCTAAGTTTGGTGTTGCTATGCAACACAATTTGCTTCAAATCCTTACTGGATACTTGCATTGATTCCAAGCGAAAGTGTCACATTAAGTTTGGTGTGCCACTTATTCTTTATGCAAAGTATTATGCTCACCTTCTTAAGCTTGCAATCACAATGTCTCTGTCTCTTGTGCCTTGATTATTATCTTTAATTTTGCTTGCTTAAAACACATGTGCTACTAACATTTCATTATGTAAGACATTCATGATACATCTTAGCCCTATAGCCATTGTTCTAATTATTGCTTGAGGATGAGCAAGTATTTTGAGTTTGGCAAGGGAAGGAGGAAGAATAGAGGAAAAAGGAAAACAATAATGAAGATGAACTGCAAGGTTGTAAAGTTCCTTTTCCTCTCATTTGTTTCAAGCACTATAAACTGCATGATTGTCTTTACCTTCTCTGTATGCATGTGTGTATGAAAAGGCATAGTTTGATTTCTAAATTGCAACATGGTGCTATGTCATTATGATTACCAACTTGAGTTTTGTGAATTCAAAAGCAACAAGGTATCATGATCATAAACAAACAAGGCATTAAAGAAGATTTTAGCATGTGCATAAAAGTATTGGGAAGCTAGTATGATTAATTGTTGCTCAATTGCATTGGATTTTATTTAATTGAAGTTTTCATCTAGTACGTTTTGTGAAATCTTTTGAAAATCATGAAAACCTTGAAGAAGCAAATGCAAAAATAAAGCAAGAAAAGAAAAAGGGAAAGAGTGAGAAAGCTGAAGGCTCTGAGTACCAATGGCAATTTATTTGCTAAGTACTTGTGGTGTTTATGTATCAAGCCAAATGCTTGAAAACAAAACACTTAGAAGTCAAGGCTAGGCTCAAAGTGCAAAAGCACTACCTCAAAGCTCAAGGCTCTGAGCATCAATGATTAGAGAGTTAAGAAAAGAAAAGAAAAATGAGCTTAATGAAGTCCTCTAATCAAATGCTTGTGGTGCTTATGTATCAAGTGGTAATACTTGAAAACAAAGCATTTAGAAGTCGTAGCTTTGTTATCAACTCATGGGGCAAAGCACCCAAAAGGAGAAGCTAAATAAAAAAAAATCAAAAGCTTGTTTCAAGGAAGAAATATAAAAGAAAGATTTCATAAATTGAGCTAGATGGAAGCATCAATCATTTACATTTCTTTTGTGATTGTAGCATGCTTAGAAAACTAGCTTACCATGAACATTGAGTTGCTATTCTTCTTACCTTGGATTGTCAATCTTTATTGCATGATTCTTTTCTTGCTTGGAGACAAGCAAGGTTTAAGTTTGGTGTTGTGATGACATGTCATCATGTCATGTTTTTCTATGCCTTTTTCCTTTGGTTTCAATAGGTTTTATGCACTTTCTTGAGCTACAAGCAAGCTAATTGAGTAGATTTTCATGTTCCCCTTGATTGAATCAACCATATATGAATTCATGCCATTTAATGAGGTTTTATGCTATATTTGTTGCATATTGTGAAAGAATGAATATCTCATGATTTTGAGCATAGCTTTGATGTGTTTGGTTGATTAATTATAGGTGAAGAAAGCTTGGAGAAGGGTTGAAGCAAGAAGGAATAGCTAGGAGTAAAGAGAAGACAATGGAATAAGTGAAATTGAACCAGGAAGCAAGAAGCTGGACCTAAAGTTAGCATCAAACTTTTGCACAAACTTTTGGTTGAAAAGTTAGCCCCAACGTTAGCCCCCTAACTTGGAGGCTAACGTTGGAACTTGAAAATTCTCCCCTGGGCTCCAAAAGTTTGCGCCAACGTTAGCCCCCTAACTTTGAGGCTAACGTTGGCACATGAATTTCTCCCCTGGGCACCAACGTTTGAGCCAACGTTAGACCCCTAACTTGGAGGCTAACGTTGGCACATGAAATTCACAAGGGGAGGAGCAAAAGTTTGCACCAACGTTAGCCCCCTAACTTTGAGGCTAACGTTGGCGCCACACACCACAACAGCTTGAAGGGGTATACTTCCAACAAGAATAACTTGAGCTACAAAGCTCCAAATGAGGTGATTCAAGAAGCATTGGAAAGTAGGAATCAAGAGCTTTCCAAGCATATATGGCACTGCATAGTAGACACTAAAATTGAGGGAGAAAACTGCCCCGCAATGTGCATAAACGAACATGGTGGCAACCTGCAGTGAGGCCAACTGACCTCTGCACCTTCAACGGAGTATAACTCGAGCTGTAGAGCTCCAAATAATGTGCTCCCAACGGCATTGGAAAGTAGACATCCAGGGCTTTCCAACAATGTTCAATAGTATGGGGTGGACAATACGTTTGAGCCTCCAGAACTGGCGTTTTCGCCAACGTTTGAGGCAAACGTTACCTCAAACGCTGCACACCAAAGACAGCGACCATGCCCTCTTCAAATGATCATAACTTGAGTTGTAGATGTCCAATTGAAGTGATTCCAAGTGGGTTAGAAAGCTGACATTCAGAGCTTTCCAACCATATATGATAGTTTATATTGGGCATAAAATTGGCAACATGACAAGAGGACAAAGTTGGCGCCATAAATGTGCATAAGGGAGGCCAACGTTAGGGTCAAAGTTAGACCCCTAACGTTGGCACCAACGTTCATACCAGCAAGTTTTGTGGGCTGCTATGAAAAGTTGGAGCCAAAGTTAGACCCCTAACTTTAGCTCCAACTTTTGGTCCAACTTTTGGTCCAACTTTTGCAAACTCAACCCGGTTCAATTCGGTTCCTCTTCAAACTCCAAGAGCAATCAACCAAGGCCTTTATCAACCCAATTCCATCAAGAGCAAGGGCCCAAATGATCATCACTCAAAGGCACAAGAAATAGATAAAATAGGAATTTCATTTAATTGTAATTTGTTTTTAATTTCATTTTCATTTCCATTTTGTAAAGCCTATATAAGGCATCATTTTCATATTTGTGAGGAGGCTGGCTCCACTAGGGAGCACTAGAATTTGAGAGCTCTCTCTTTAATTTTCGTTGTTTTGAATCTTGGGTGGAGAATTGAAGGTGTTCTGTTTCATTCTCCCTCTGAGATTTCTCTTTGTTTTTCTTGCTGCTTTTAATTCACTGCACTTCAAAATTTCAATTCTGTTTTGATTCCCAGCATCCAATTTCCTTTATTCTTCCTGCAATTTAAATTTCCAGTTGCGTGATCTATTGCTCTTTTTAATTTCCAACACCCCAGCCCCTTTCCTTTTCATGCAATTTACTTTTCTTGCAATTTAAGTTTCAGCTATTTTACTTTCTTGTTCTTTAACTTACTTGCAATTTTACTTTCTGCATCTTTAAGATTCATTGCAATTTACTTTCTGTTGGCTACATTTCACACAATTCACTAAATGTCAGCTTGACTAAACTAATCACCCACTAAAATTGCTTGATCCATCAATCCTGTGGGATCGACCTCACTCCCGTGAGTTTTTATTACTTGATGCGACCCGGTGCACTTGCCGGTTAGATTTGTGTGTTTTGGGAGAAATTTATTTTTCACCCGAGGAGGACACCTAAAGGCGAGCCGTAATGGCCTCATCTTCAGCAGGCTCCTCCAGTTTTTTTTTTTACATTGTCCTGACCCTCGTTATTTAAATGACGCTATCCCGAGGGGGATACCTAAAGGCAAGCCGTAATGGCCTCATCTTTGGCAGGCTCCTCTATTTTTTTTTTCGGTTTTTTTTCTGTTATTTTTTTCTTTCGTTGTGCTGACCCTCGTTCTTTAAATGACGCTATCCCGAGGAAGACACCTAAAGGCGAGCCGTAATGGCCTCATCTTCGGCAGGCTCCTCCGGTTTTTTTCTCTGGTTTTTTTCCCCTTTTTTTTTTACGTTCTGCTTACCCTCGTTCTTTAAATGATGCTATCCCGAGGAGGACACCTAAAGGCAAGCCATAATGGCTTCATCTTCGGCAGGCTCCTCCGGTTTTTTTCCGGTTCTTTCTCGGTTTTTTTTCATTTTTTTTTATGTTGTGCTGACCCTCGTTCTTTAAATGACACTATCCCGAGGAGGACACCTAATGGCAAGCCGTAATGGCCTCATCTTTGGCAGGCTCCTCTGGTTTTTTTTTCCGGTTTTTTTTCCCGTTATTTTTTTCTTTCGTTGTGGTGACCCTCGTTCTTTAAATGATGCTATCCCGAGGAAGACACCTAAAGGCGAGCCGTAATGGCCTCATCTTCGGCAGGCTCCTCATGTTTTTTTCCCGGTTTTTTTTTACGTTGTGCTGACCCTCATTCTTTAAATGATGCTATCCTAAGGAGGACACCTAAACACGAGCCGTAATGGCCTCATCTTCAGCAGGCTCCTCCGATTTTTTTCCCTTTTTTTTTGTTGTACATTGTGCTGACCCTCGTTCTTTAAATGACGTTATCCCGAGGAGGACACCTAAAGGATAGCCGTAATGGCCTCATCTTCAGCAGCCTCCTCTGGTTTTATTTTTTTACGTTGTGCTGACCGTCGTTATTTAAATGACACTATCCCGAGGAGGACATCTAAAGTCGAGCCATAATGGACTCATTTTCGGCAGGCTCCTCCGATTTTTTTTTTTATGTTGTGCTGACCCTAATTCTTAAATGACGCTATCCCGAGGAGGACACCTAAAGGCGAGCCGTAATTGCCTCATCTTTGGCAGGCTCCTCCGATTTTTTTTCCTTTTTTTTTACGTTGTGCTGACCCTCGTTATTTAAATGACGCTATCCCGAGGAAGACACCTAAAGGCGAGCCGTAATGGCCTCATCTTTAGCAGGCTCATCCGGTTTTTTTTTTTACGTTGTCCTGACCCTCGTTATTTAAATGACGCTATCCCGAGGGGGACACTTAAAGGCAAGCCGTAATGGCCTCATCTTTGGCAGGCTCCTCTGTTTTTTTTTTTCGGTTTTTTCCTGTTATTTTTTTCTTTCGTTGTGCTGACCCTCGTTCTTTAAATGAGGCTATCCCGAGGAAGACACCTAAAGGCGAGCCGTAATGGCCTCATCTTCCGCAGGCTCCTCCAATTTTTTTTAACGTTGTGCTGACCCTCATTCTTTAAATGACGCTATCCCGAGGAGGACACCTAAACACGAGCCGTAATGGCCTCATCTTCGGCAGGCTCCTCCGGTTTTTTTCCCTTTTTTTGTTGTTCATTGTGCTGACCCTCGTTCTTTAAATGACGCTATCACGAGGAGGACACCTAAAGGCGAGCCGTAATGGCCTCATCTTCGGCAGGCTCCTCCGGTTTTTTTGTCCGGTTTTTTCCCCTTTTTTTTAACGTTGTGCTTACCCTCGTTCTTTAAATGATGCTATCCCGAGAAGGACACCTAAAGGCAAGCCATAATGGCTTCATCTTCGGCAGGCTCCTCCGGTTTTTTTCCGGTTTTTTCTCGTTTTTTTTTTCATTTTTTTTTACGTTGTGCTAACCCTCGTTCTTTAAATGACGCTATCCCGAGGAGTACACCTAAAGGCAAGCCGTAATGGCCTCATCTTCGGCAGGCTCTTCTGGTTTTTTTTTCCTGTTTTTTTCCCGTTATTTTTTTCTTTCGTTGTGCTGACCCTCGTTCTTTAAATGACGCTATCCCGAGGAAGACACCTAAAGGCAAGCCGTAACGGCCTCATCTTCAGCAGGCTACTTCGGTTTTTTTGTTTTTTACGTTGTGCTGACCCTCGTTATTTAAATGACGCTATCCCGAGGAGGACACCTAAAAGCGAGCCATAATGGACTCATTTTCAGCAGGCTCCTCCGTTTTTTTTTACGTTGTGCTGACCCTCGTTCTTTAAATGACGCTATCCTGAGGAGGACACCTAAAGGCGCGCCGTAATGGCCTCATCTTCGGTAGGCTCCTACGGTTTTTTTCCTATTTTTTTTACGTTGTGCTGACCCACGTTATTTAAATGACGCTATCCCGAGGAGGATGCCTAAAGTCGAGCCGTAATTGCCTCATCTTCGGCAGGCTCCTTCGATTTTTTTCTGGTTTTTTTTTTACGTTGTGCTGACCCTCGTTTTTTAAATGACGCTATCCCGAGGAGGACACCTAAAGGCGAGCTGTAATTGCCTCATCTTCGGCAGGCTCCTCCGATTTTTTTTCTTGTTTTTTTTTTTACGTTGTGCTGACCCTCGTTATTTAAATGACGCTATCCCGAGGAGGAAACCTAAAGGCGAGCCATAATGGACTCATTTTCGGTAAGCTCCTCCGTTTTTTTTTTTACGTTGTGCTGACCCTCGTTCTTTAAATGACGCTATCCCGAGGTGGACACCTAAAGGCAAGCCGTAATGGCCTCATCTTCGGCAGGCTCCTCCGGTTTTTTTCCTGGTTTTTTCTTACGTTGTGCTTACCCTCGTTCTTTAAATGACGCTATCACGAGGAGGATACCTAAAGGCGAGCCGTAATGGCCTCATCTTCGGCAGGCTCCTCTTGTTTTTTTCCCGGTTTTTTTTTTTTAACGTTATGGTGACCCTCATTTTTTAAATGACGCTATCCCGAGGAGGACACCTAAAGGCGAGCCGTAATGGCCTCATCTTCAGCAGGCTCCTCCGATTTTTTTTTAACGTTGTCCTGACCCTCATTCTTTAAATGACGCTATCCCGAGGAAGACACCTAAACACGAGCCGTAATGGCCTCATCCTCGGCAGGCTCCTCCGGTTTTTTTCCCTTTTTTTTGTTGTTCATTGTGCTGACCCTCATTCTTTAAATGACGCTATCCCGAGGAGGACACCTAAAGGCGAGCCGTAATGGCCTCATCTTCAGCAGGCTCCTCCGGTTTTTTTGTTTTTTACGTTGTGCTGACCCTCGTTATTTAAATGACGCTATCCCGAGGAGGACACCTAAAAGCGAGCCATAATGGACTCATTTTCGGCAGTCTCCTCCGTTTTTTTTTTTACGTTGTGCTGACCCTCGTTCTTAAATGACGCTATCCCGAGGAGGACACCTAAAGGCGAGCCGTAATTACCTCATCTTTGGCAGGCTCCTCCGATTTTTTTCCTTTTTTTTTTTACGTTGTGCAGACCCTCGTTATTTGAATGACGTTATCCCGAGGAAGACACCTAAAGGCGAGCCATAATGGACTCATTTTCGGCAGGCTCCTCCGGTTTTTCTTTTCACGTTGTGCTTACCCTTGTTCTTTAAATGACGCTATCACGAGGAGGACACCTAAAGGCGAGCCGTAATGGCCTCATCTTCGGCAGGCTCCTCCGGCTTTTTTTTCCGGTTTTTTCTCGTTTTTTTTTCCATATTTTTTTACGTTGTGCTGACCCTCGTTCTTTAAATGACGCTATCCCGAGGAGTACACCTAAAGGCAAGCCGTAATGGCCTCATCTTCGGCAAGCTCCTCTGGTTTTTTTTTCCTGTTTTTTCTCGTTATTTTTTTCTTTCGTTGTGCTGACCCTCGTTCTTTAAATGACGCTATCCTGAGGACGACACCTAAAGGCGAGCCGTAACGGCCTCATCTTCAGCAGGCTCCTCCGGTTTTTTTGTTTTTTACGTTGTGCTGACCTCGTTATTTAAATGACGCATTCCCGAGGAGGACACCTAAAAGCGAGCCATAATGGACTCATTTTCGGCAGGCTCCTCCGTTTTTTTGTACGTTGTGCTGACCCTCATTCTTAAATGACACTATCCCGAGGAGGACACCTAAAGGCGAGCCGTAATTACCTCATCTTTCGCAGGCTCCTCCGATTTTTTTTCCTTTTTTTTTACGTTGTGCTGACCCTCATTATTTAAATGACACTATCCCGAGGAAGACACCTAAAGGCGAGCCGTAATGGACTCATTTTCGGCAGGCTCCTCCTGTTTTTTTTTCGATTTTTTTTTTCACGTTGTGCTGACCCTCGTTCTTTAAATGACGCTATCACGAGGAGGACACCTAAAGGCAAGCCGTAATGGCCTCATCTTCGGCAGGCTCCTCCGATTTTTTTCTCCGATTTTTTTCCCCTTTTTTTTACGTTGTGCTTACCCTCGTTCTTTAAATGATTATATCCCGAGGAGGACACCTAAAGGCAAGCTATAATGGCTTCATCTTCGGCAGGCTCCTCCGGTTTTTTTTCCGGTTTTTTCTCGGTTTTTTTTTCATTTTTTTTACGTTGTGCTGACCCTCGTTCTTTAAATGACGCTATCCCGAGGAGGACACACCTAAAGGCAAGCCGTAATGGCCTCAACTTTGTCAGGCTCCTCTGGTTTTTTTTCCGGTTTTTTTCCCGTTATTTTTTTCTTTCGTTGTGCTGACCTTCGTTCTTTAAATGACGCTATCTCGAGGAAGACGCCTAAAGGCGAGCCATAATGGCCTCATTTTCAGCAGGCTCCTCCGATTTTTTTTTTTAACGTTGTGCTGACCCTCATTCTTTAAATGATGCTATCCCGAGGGGGACACCTAAACACGAGCCGTAATGGCCTCATCTTCGGCAGGCTCCTCCGGTTTTTTTCCCTTTTTTTTTGTTGTTCATTGTGCTGACCCTCGTTCTTTAAATGACGCTATCCCAAGGAGGACACCTAAATGCGAGCCGTAGTGGCCTCATCTTCAGCAGGCTCCTCCGGTTTTTTTGTTTTTTACGTTGTGCTGACCCTCGTTATTTAAATGACGCTATCCCGAGGAGGACACCTAAAAGCGAGCCATAATGGACTCATTTTCGGCAGGCTCCTCCGTTTTTTTTTACGTTGTGCTGACCCTCGTTCTTAAATGACGCTATCCCGAGGAGGACACCTAAAGGCGAGCCGTAATTACCTCATCTTTGGCAGTCTACTCCGATTTTTTTTCCTTTTTTTTTACGTTGTGCTGACCCTCATTATTTAAATGACGCTATCCCGAGGAAGACACCTAAAGGCGAGCCGTAATGGACTCGTTTTCGGCAGGCTCCTCCGATTTTTTTTTCGATTTTTTTTTCACGTTGTGCTGACCCTGGTTCTTTAAATGACGCAATCACGAGGAGGACACCTAAAGGCGAGCCGTAATGGCCTCATCTTCGGCAGACTCCTCCGATTTTTTTCTCCGATTTTTTTCCCCTTTTTTTTACGTTGTGCTTACCCTCGTTCTTTAAATGATTATATCCCGAGGAGGACACCTAAAGGCAAGCCATAATGGCTTCATCTTCGGCAGGCTCCTCCGGTTTTTTTTCCGGTTTTTTTCCCGTTATTTTTTTCTTTCGTTGTGCTGACCCTCGTTTTTTAAATGACGCTATCCCGAGGAAGACGACTAAAGGCGAGAAGTAATGGCCTCATTTTGGCAGGCTCCTCCAATTTTTTTCCCGGGTTTTTTTTACGTTATGCTGACCCTCATTCTTTAAATGGCGCTATCCCGAGGAGGACACCTAAAGGCGAGCCGTAATGGCCTCATCTTCAGCAGGCTCCTCCGGTTTTTTTTTTTACGTTGTGCTAACCCTCATTATTTAAATGACGCTATCCCGAGGAGGACACCTAAACACGAGCCGTAATGGCCTCATCTTCGGCAGGATCCTCCGGATTTTTTTCCCTTTTTTTTTGTTGTACATTGTGCTGACCCTCGTTCTTTAAATGACGCTATCCCGAGGAGGACACCTAAACACGAGCCGTAATGGCCTCATCTTCGGCAGGCTCCTCCGGTTTTTTTCCCTTTTTTTTTGTTGTACATTGTGCTGACCCTCGTTCTTTAAATGACGCTATTACGAGGAGGACACCTAAATGCGACCCGTAATGGCCTCATCTTCGGCAGACTCCTCTGGTTTTTTTTCTCTGGTTTTTTTCCAGTTTTTTTTATTACGTTGTGCTGACCCTTGTTCTTTAAATGACGCTATCCAAAAGAGGACACCTAAAGGTGAGCCGTAATTGCCTCATCTTCGGTAGGCTTCTCCGGTTTTTTTTCCTGGTTTTTTTGTTTTACGTTGTGTTGACCCTCGTTATTTAAATGACGCTATCCCGAGGAGGACACCTAAAGGCGAGCCATAATTGCCTCATCTTCAGCAGGCTCCTCCGATTTTTTTTCCTGGTTTTTTTTTTTTTACGTTGTGCTGACCATCGTTATTTAAATGACGCTATCCCGAGGAGGACACCTAAAGGCGAGCCGTAATTGCCTCATCTTCGGCAGGCTCCTCCAATTTTTTTTTCTGGTTTTTTTTTTTACGTTGTGCTGAACCTCGTTATTTAAATGACGCTATCCCGAGTAGGACACCTAAAGGCGAGCCATAATGGACTCATTTTCGGTAGGCTCCCCCAGATTTTTTTTTTTTTTTACGTTGAGCTAACCCTCGTTCTTTAAATGACGCTATCCTGAGGAGGACACCAAAAGGCGAGCCGTAATGGCCTCATCTTCGGCAGGCTCCTCCGGTTTTTTTTCCTATTTTTTTTTTTTACGTTGTGCTGACCCTCGTTATTTAAATGACGCTATCCCGAGGAGGACACCTAATGGCGAGCCGTAATTGCGGCATCTTCGGCAGGCTCCTCCGATTTTTTTTCCTGGTTTTTTTTTTTACGTTGTGATGACCATCGTTATTTAAATGACGCCATCCCGAGGAGGACACCTAAAGGCGAGCCATAATGGACTCATTTTCGGCAGGCTCCTCCGGTTTTTTTTTTTTTTACGTTGTCCTGACCCTCGTTCTTTAAATGACGCTATCCTGAGGAGGACACCTAAAGGCGAGCCGTAATGGCCTCATCTTCGGTAGGCTCCTCCGGTTTTTTTCCTGTTTTTTTTTTACGTTGTGCTGACCCACGTTATTTAAATGACGCTATCCCGAGGAAGACGCCTAAAGGCGAGCCGTAATTGCCTCATCTTCGGCAGGCTCCTCCGATTTTTTTTCTGATTTTTTTTTACGTTGTGCTGACCCTCGTTATTTAAATGACGCTATCCCGAGGAGGACACCTAAAGGCTAGCTGTAATTGCCTCATCTTCGGCAGGCTCCTCCGATTTTTTTTCTTGTTTTTTTTTTTACGTTGTGCTGACCCTCGTTATTTAAATGGCGCTATCCCAGGAGGACACCTAAAGGTGAGCCGTAATTACCTCATCTTTGCCAGGCTCCTCCGATTTTTTTTCCTTTTTTTTTACGTTGTGCTGACCCTCATTATTTAAATGACGCTATCCCGAGGAAGACACCTAATGGCGAGCCGTAATGGACTCATTTTCGGCAAGCTCCTCCGATTTTTTTTTTCGGTTTTTTCTCGGTTTTTTTTCATTTTTTTTACGTTGTGCTGACCCTCGTTCTTTAAATGACGCTATCCCGAGGAGGACACCTAAAGGCAAGCCGTAATGGCCTCATCTTCGGCAGGCCCCTCCGGTTTGTTTTCCGGTTTTTTCTCGGTTTTTTTTCATTTTTTTTTACGTTGTGCTGACCCTCGTTCTTTAAATGACGCTATCCCGAGGAGGACACCTAAAGGCAAGCCGTAATGGCCTCAACTTTGGCAGGCTCCTCTGGTTTTTTTTTCCGGTTTTTTTCCCGTTATTTTTTTCTTTCGTTGTGCTGACCCTCGTTCTTTAAATGACGCTATCCCGAGGAAGACGCCTAAAGGCGAGCCGTAATGGCCTCATCTTCGGCAGGCTCCTCCAGTTTTTTTCCCGGTTTTTTTTTTTTACGTTGTGCTGACCCTCATTCTTTAAATGACGCTATCCCGAGGAGGACACCTAAAGGCGAGCCGTAATGGACTCATCTTCAACAGGCTCCTCCGATTTTTTTTTAATGTTGTGCTGAGCCTCATTCTTTAAATGACGCTATCCCGAGGAGGACACCTAAACACGAGCCGTAATGGCCTCATCTTCGGCAGGCTCCTCCGGTTTTTTTCCGTTTTTTTTTGTTGTACATTGTGCTGACCCTCGTTCTTTAAATGACGCTATCCCGAGGAGGACACCTAAAGGCGAGCCGTAATGGCCTCATCTTCAGCAGGCTCCTCCGGTTTTTTTTTTTACGTTGTGCTAACCCTCATTATTTAAATGACGCTATCCCGAGGAGGACACCTAAACACGAGCCGTAATGGCCTCATCTTCGGCAGGCTCCTCCGGTTTTTTTCCCTTTTTTTTTGTTGTACATTGTGCTGACCCCCGTTCTTTAAATGACGCTATCACGAGGAGGACACCTAAAGGCGAGCCGTAATGGCCTCATCTTCGGCAGACTCATCTGGTTTTTTTTCTCAGGTTTTTTTCCAGTTTTTTTTATTACGTTGTGCTGACCCTTGTTCTTTAAATGACGCTATCCCAAAGAGGACACCTAAAGGTGAGCCGTAATTGCCTCATCTTCGGTAGACTCCTCCGGTTTTTTTTCCTGGTTTTTTTTTAAACGTTGTGTTGACTCTCGTTATTTAAATGACGCTATCCCGAGGAGGACACCTAAAGGCGAGCCGTAATTGCCTCATCTTCGGTAGGCTACTCCGATTTTTTTTCCTGGTTTTTTTTTTTACGTTGTGCTGACCATCGTTATTTAAATGACACTATCCCGAGGAGGACACCTAAAGGCGAGCCATAATGACTCATTTTCGGCAGGCTCCTCCGGTTTTTTTTTTTACGTTGTGCTGACCCTCGTTCTTTAAATGACGCTATCCTGAGGAGGACACCTAAAGGCGAGCCGTAATGGCCTCATCTTCGGCAGGCTCCTCCGGGTTTTTTTCCTGGTTTTTTTTTTACGTTGTGCTGACCCACGTTATTTAAATGACGCTATCCCGAGCAGGACACCTAAAGGCGAGCCGTAATTGCCTCATCTTCGGCAGGCCCTCCGATTTTTTTTCCTGGTTTTTTTTTTTACGTTGTGCTTACCATCGTTATTTAAATGATGCTATCCCGAGGAGGACACCTAAAGGCGAGCCACAATGGACTCATTTTTGGCAGGCTCCTCCAGTTTTTTTTTTTACGTTGTGCTGACCCTCGTTCTTTAAATGACGCTATCCTGAGGAGGACACCTAAAGGCGAGCCATAATGGCCTCATCTTTGGCAGGCTCCTCCGGTTTTTTTCCTGTTTTTTTTTTTACATTGTGCTGACCCTCGTTATTTAAATGACGCTATCCCGAGGAGGACACCTAAAGGCGAGCCGTAATTGCGGCATCTTCGGCAGTCTCCTCCGAATTTTTTTCCTGGTTTTTTTTTTTTACGTTGTGATGACCATCGTTATTTAAATGACGCTATCCCAAGGAGGACACCTAAAGGCGAGCCATAATGGTCTCATTTTCGGCAGGCTCCTCCGGTTTTTTTTTTTTTTACGTTGTGCTGACCCTCGTTCTTTAAATAACGCTATCCTGAGGAGGACACCTAAAGGCGAGCCGTAATGGACTAATCTTCGGTAGGCTCCTCCGGTTTTTTTCCTGTTTTTTTTTTACGTTGTGCTGACCCACGTTATTTAAATGACGCTATCCCGAGGAGGACGCCTAAAGGCGAGCCGTAATTGCCTCATCTTCGGCAGGCTCCTCCGATTTTTTTTTCTGGTTTTTTTTTTTTTACGTTGTGCTGACCCTCGTTATTTAAATGACGCTATCCCGAGGAGGACGCCTAAAGGCGAGCCGTAATTGCCTCATCTTCGGCAGGCTCCTCCGATTTTTTTTCTGATTTTTTTTTTACGTTGTGCTGACCCTCGTTATTTAAATGACGCTATCCCGAGGAGGACACCTAAAGGCTAGCTGTAATTGCCTCATCTTCGGCAGGCTCCTCCGATTTTTTTTCTTGTTTTTTTTTTTACGTTGTGCTGACCCTCGTTATTTAAATCGCGCTATCCCAGGAGGACACCTAAAGGTGAGCCGTAATTACCTCATCTTTGCCAGGCTCCTCCGATTTTTTTTCCTTTTTTTTTTTACGTTGTGCTGACCCTCATTATTTAAATGACGCTATCCCGAGGAAGACACCTATAGGCGAGCCGTAATGGACTCATTTTCGGCAGGCTCCTCCGATTTTTTTTTCGGTTTTTTCTCGGTTTTTTTTCATTTTTTTTACGTTGTGCTGACCCTCGTTCTTTAAATGACGCTATCCCGAGGAGGACACCTAAAGGCAAGCCGTAATGGCCTCAACTTTGGCAGGCTCCTCTGGTTTTTTTTTCCGGTTTTTTTCCCGTTATTTTTTTCTTTCGTTGTGCTGACCCTCGTTCTTTAAATGACGCTATCCCGAGGAAGACGCCTAAAGGCGAGCCGTAATGGACTCATCTTCAACATGCTCCTCCGATTTTTTTTTAATGTTGTGCTGAGCCTCATTCTTTAAATGACGCTATCCCGAGGAGGACACCTAAACACGAGCCGTAATGGCCTCATCTTCGGTAGGCTCCTCCGGTTTTTTTCCCTTTTTTTTGTTGTACATTGTGCTGACCCTCGTTCTTTAAATGACGCTATCCCGAGGAGGACACCTAAAGGAGAGCCGTAATGGCCTCATCTTCAGCAGGCTCCTCCGGTTTTTTTTTTTACGTTGTGCTAACCCTCGTTATTTAAATGACGCTATCCCGAGGAGGACACCTAAACACGAGCCGTAATGGCCTCATCTTCGGCAGGCTCCTCCGGATTTTTTCCCTTTTTTGTTGTTGTACGTTGTGCTGACACTCATTATTTAAATGACGCTATCCCGAGGAAGACACCTATAGGCGAGCCGTAATGGACTCATTTTCGGCAGGCTCCTCCGATTTTTTTTTCGGTTTTTTCTCGGTTTTTTTTCATTTTTTTTACGTTGTGCTGACCCTCGTTCTTTAAATGACGCTATCCCGAGGAGGACACCTAAAGGCAAGCCGTCATGGCCTCATCTTCGGCAGGCTCCTCCGATTTTTTTTTCGGTTTTTTCTCGGTTTTTTTTCATTTTTTTTTACGTTGTGCTGACCCTCGTTCTTTAAATGACGCTATCCCGAGGAGGACACCTAAAGGCAAGCCGTAATGGCCTCAACTTTGGCAGGCTCCTCTGGTTTTTTTTTCCGGTTTTTTTCCCGTTATTTTTTTCTTTCGTTGTGCTGACCCTCGTTCTTTAAATGACGCTATCCCGAGGAAGACGCCTAAAGGCGAGCCGTAATGGACTCATCTTCAACTTGCTCCTCCGATTT
Organism: Arachis hypogaea; assembly: GCF_003086295.3. NCBI lineage: Eukaryota > Viridiplantae > Streptophyta > Magnoliopsida > Fabales > Fabaceae > Arachis > Arachis hypogaea. The sequence goes on from NC_092053.1 coordinate 67,839,518, forward strand.
TTTTTTAATGTTGTGCTGAGCCTCATTCTTTAAATGACGCTATCCCGAGGAGGACACCTAAACACGAGCCGTAATGGCCTCATCTTCGGTAGGCTCCTCCGGTTTGTTTCCCTTTTTTTTGTTGTACATTGTGCTGACCCTCGTTCTTTAAATGACGCTATCCCGAGGAGGACACCTAAAGGAGAGCCGTAATGGCCTCATCTTCAGCAGGCTCCTCCGGTTTTTTTTTTTACGTTGTGCTAACCCTCGTTATTTAAATGACGCTATCCCGAGGAGGACACCTAAACACGAGCCGTAATGGCCTCATCTTCGGCAGGCTCCTCCGGATTTTTTCCCTTTTTTGTTGTTGTACGTTGTGCTGACACTCATTATTTAAATGACGCTATCCCGAGGAAGACACCTATAGGCGAGCCGTAATGGACTCATTTTCGGCAGGCTCCTCCGATTTTTTTTTCGGTTTTTTCTCGGTTTTTTTTCATTTCTTTTACGTTGTGCTGACCCTCGTTCTTTAAATGACGCTATCCCGAGGAGGACACCTAAAGGCAAGCCGTCATGGCCTCATCTTCGGCAGGCTCCTCCGATTTTTTTTTCGGTTTTTTCTCGGTTTTTTTTTCATTTTTTTTTACGTTGTGCTGACCCTCGTTCTTTAAATGACGCTATCCCGAGGAGGACACCTAAAGGCAAGCCGTAATGGCCTCAACTTTGGCAGGCTCCTCTGGTTTTTTTTTCCGGTTTTTTTCCCGTTATTTTTTTCTTTCGTTGTGCTGACCCTCGTTCTTTAAATGACGCTATCCCGAGGAAGACGCCTAAAGGCGAGCCGTAATGGACTCATCTTCAACTTGCTCCTCCGATTTTTTTTTAATGTTGTGCTGAGCCTCATTCTTTAAATGACGCTATCCCGAGGAGGACACCTAAACACGAGCCGTAATGGCCTCATCTTCGGTAGGCTCCTCCGGTTTGTTTCCCTTTTTTTTGTTGTACATTGTGCTGACCCTCGTTCTTTAAATGACGCTATCCCGAGGAGGACACCTAAAGGAGAGCCGTAATGGCCTCATCTTCAGCAGGCTCCTCCGGTTTTTTTTTTTACGTTGTGCTAACCCTCGTTATTTAAATGACGCTATCCCGAGGAGGACACCTAAACACGAGCCGTAATGGCCTCATCTTCGGCAGGCTCCTCCGGTTTTTTTCCCTTTTTTCTTGTTGTACATTGTGCTGACCCTCGTTCTTTAAATGACGCTATCACGAGGAGGACACCTAAAGGCGAGCCGTAATGGCCTCATCTTCGGCAGACTCATCTGGTTTTTTTTCTCAGGTTTTTTTCCAGTTTTTTTTATTACACTGTGCTGACCCTTGTTCTTTAAATGACGCTATCCCAAAGAGGACACCTAAAGGTGAGCCGTAATTGCCTCATCTTCGGTAGACTCCTCCGGTTTTTTTTCCTGGTTTTTTTTTTTACGTTGTGTTGACCCTCGTTATTTAAATGACGCTATCCCGAGGAGGACACCTAAAGGCAAGCCGTAATTGCCTCATCTTCGGTAGGCTCCTCTGATTTTTTTTCCTGGTTTTTTTTTTACGTTGTGCTGACCATCGTTATTTAAATGACGCTATCCCGAGGAGGACACCTAAAGGCGAGCCATAATGGACTCATTTTCGGCAGGCTCCTCCGGTTTTTTTTTTACGTTGTGCTGACCCTCGTTCTTTAAATGACGCTATCCTGAGGAGGACACCTAAAGGCGAGCCGTAATGGCCTCATCTTCGGCAGGCTCCTCCGGGTTTTTTTCCTGGTTTTTTTTTACGTTGTGCTGACCCACGTTATTTAAATGACGCTATCCCGAGCAGGACACCTAAAGGCGAGCCGTAATTGCCTCATCTTCGGCAGGCTCCTCCGATTTTTTTTCCTGGTTTTTTTTTTTTACGTTGTGCTTACCATCGTTATTTAAATGATGCTATCCCGAGGAGGACACCTAAAGGCGAGCCACAATGGACTCATTTTCGGCAGGCTCCTCCAGTTTTTTTTTTTTTACGTTGTGCTGACCCTCGTTCTTTAAATGACGCTATCCTGAGGAGGACACCTAAAGGCGAGCCATAATGGCCTCATCTTTGGCAGGCCCCTCCGGTTTTTTTTCCAGTTTTTTTTTTTACGTTGTGCTGACCCTCGTTATTTAAATGACGTTATCCCGAGGAGGACACCTAAAGGCGAGCCGTAATTGCGGCATCTTCGGCAGTCTCCTCCGAATTTTTTTCCTGGTTTTTTTTTTACGTTGTGATGACCATCGTTATTTAAATGACGCTATCCCAAGGAGGACACCTAAACGCGAGCCATAATGGACTCATTTTCGGCAGGCTCCTCCGGTTTTTTTTTTTTTACGTTGTGCTGACCCTCATACTTTAAATGACGCTATCCTGAGGAGGACACCTAAAGGCGAGCCGTAATGGCCTCATCTTCGGTAGGCTCCTCCGGTTTTTTTCCTGTTTTTTTTTTACGTTGTGCTGACCCACGTTATTTAAATGACGCTATCCCGAGGAGGACGCCTAAAGGCGAGCCGTAATTGCCTCATCTTCGGCAGGCTCCTCCGGTTTTTTTTCCGGTTTTTTCTCGGTTTTTTTTCATTTTTTTTACGTTGTGCTGACCCTCGTTCTTTAAATGACGCTATCCCGAGGAGGACACCTAAAGGCAAGCCGTAATGGCCTCATCTTCGGCAGGCTCCTCCGGTTTTTTTTCCGGTTTTTTCTCGGTTTTTTTTCATTTTTTTTTACGTTGTGCTGACCCTCGTTCTTTAAATGACGCTATCCCGAGGAGGACACCTAAAGGCAAGCCGTAATGGCCTCAACTTTGGCAGGCTCCTCTGGTTTTTTTTTCCGGTTTTTTTCCCGTTATTTTTTTCTTTCGTTGTGCTGACCCTCGTTCTTTAAATGACGCTATCCCGAGGAAGACGCCTAAAGGCGAGCCGTAATGGCCTCATCTTCGGCAGGCTCCTCCATTTTTTTTCCCGGTTTTTTTTTTTACGTTGTGCTGACCCTCATTCTTTAAATGACGCTATCCGAGGAGGACACCTAAAGGCGAGCCGTAATGGACTCATCTTCAACAGGCACCTCCGATTTTTTTTTTAATGTTGTGCTGAGCCTCATTCTTTAAATGACGCTATCCCGAGGGGGACACCTAAGCACGAGCCGTAATGGCCTCATCTTCGACAGGCTCCTCCGGTTTTTTTCCCTTTTTTCTTGTTGTACATTGTGCTGACCCTCGTTCTTTAAATGACGCTATCACGAGGAGGACACCTAAAGGCGAGCCGTAATGGCCTCATCTTCGGCAGACTCATCTGGTTTTTATTCTCAGGTTTTTTTCCAGTTTTTTTTATTACACTGTGCTGACCCTTGTTCTTTAAATGACGCTATCCCAAAGAGGACACCTAAAGGTGAGCCGTAATTGCCTCATCTTCGGTAGACTCCTCCGGTTTTTTTTCCTGGTTTTTTTTTTTTACGTTGTGTTGACCCTCGTTATTTAAATGACGCTATCCCGAGGAGGACACCTAAAGGCAAGCCGTAATTGCCTCATCTTCGGTAGGCTCCTCTGATTTTTTTCCTGGTTTTTTTTTACGTTGTGCTTACCATCGTTATTTAAATGATGCTATCCCGAGGAGGACACCTAAAGGCGAGCCACAATGGACTCATTTTCGGCAGGCTCCTCCAGTTTTTTTTTTTTTTTTACGTTGTGCTGACCCTCGTTCTTTAAATGACGCTATCCTGAGGAGGACACCTAAAGGCGAGCCATAATGGCCTCATCTTTGGCAGGCCCCTCCGGTTTTTTTTCCAGTTTTTTTTTTTACGTTGTGCTGACCCTCGTTATTTAAATGACGTTATCCCGAGGAGGACACCTAAAGGCGAGCCGTAATTGCGGCATCTTCGGCAGTCTCCTCCGAATTTTTTTCCTGGTTTTTTTTTTACGTTGTGATGACCATCGTTATTTAAATGACGCTATCCCAAGGAGGACACCTAAACGCGAGCCATAATGGACTCATTTTCGGCAGGCTCCTCCGGTTTTTTTTTTTTTACGTTGTGCTGACCCTCGTACTTTAAATGACGCTATCCTTAGGAGGACACCTAAAGGCGAGCCGTAATGGCCTCATCTTCGGTAGGCTCCTCCGGTTTTTTTCCTGTTTTTTTTTACGTTGTGCTGACCCACGTTATTTAAATGACGCTATCCCGAGGAGGACGCCTAAAGGCGAGCCGTAATTGCCTCATCTTCGGCAGGCTCCTCCGATTTTTTTTTCTGGTTTTTTTTTTTACGTTGTGCTGACCCTCGTTCTTTAAATGACGCTATCCCGAGGAGGACACCTAAAGGCAAGCCGTAATGGCCTCATCTTCGGCAGGCTCCTCCGGTTTTTTTTCCGGTTTTTTCTCGGTTTTTTTTCATTTTTTTTTACGTTGTGCTGACCCTCGTTCTTTAAATGACGCTATCCCGAGGAGGACACCTAAAGGCAAGCCGTAATGGCCTCAACTTTGGCAGGCTCCTCTGGTTTTTTTTTCCGGTTTTTTTCCCGTTATTTTTTCTTTCGTTGTGCTGACCCTCGTTCTTTAAATGACGCTATCCCGAGGAAGACGCCTAAAGGCGAGCCGTAATGGCCTCATCTTCGGCAGGCTCCTCCATTTTTTTCCCGGTTTTTTTTTTACGTTGTGCTGACCCTCATTCTTTAAATGACGCTATCCCGAGGAGGACACCTAAAGGCGAGCCGTAACGGACTCATCTTCAACAGGCACCTCCGATTTTTTTTTAATGTTGTGCTGAGCCTCATTCTTTAAATGACGCTATCCCGAGGAGGACACCTAAACACGAGCCGTAATGGCCTCATCTTCGGTAGGCTCCTCCGGTTTTTTTCCCTTTTTTTTGTTGTACATTGTGCTGACCCTCGTTCTTTAAATGACGCTATCCCGAGGAGGACACCTAAGGAGAGCGTAATGGCCTATCTTCAGCAGGCTCCTCGGTTTTTTTTTTTACGTTTGCTAACCTCGTTATTTAATACCTTCCGAGGAGACACCTAAACACGAGCCGTAATGGCCTCATCTTCGCAGCTCCTCCGTTTTTTTCCCTTTTTTCTTGTTGTACATTGTGCTGACCCTCGTTCTTTAAATGACGCTATCCGAGGGACACTAAGCACCGTAATGGCCTCATCTCGGCAGACTCATCTGGTTTTTATTCTCAGGTTTTTTTTCCAGTTTTTTTTATTACACTGTGCTGACCCTTGTTCTTTAAATGACGCTATCCAAAGGACACCTAAAGGTGACCGTAC
>NC_092053.1:67845805-67867312 GCF_003086295.3 Arachis hypogaea
CGGCAGGCTCCTCCGGTTTTTTTTTTTTTTTTTTACGTTGTGCTGACCCTCGTTCTTTAAATGACGCTATCCCGAGGAGGACACCTAAAGGCGAGCCGTAATGGCCTCATCTTCGGCAGGCTCCTCCGGTTTTTTTTTTTTTTTTTACGTTGTGCTGACCCTCGTTCTTTAAATGACGCTATCCGAGGAGGACACCTAAAGGCGAGCCGTAATGGCCTCATCTTCGGCAGGCTCCTCCTTTTTTTTTTTTTTTTTTTACGTTGTGCTGACCCTCGTTCTTTAAATGACGCTATCCCGAGGAGGACACCTAAAGGCGAGCCGTAATGGCCTCATCTTCGGCAGGCTCCTCCGTTTTTTTTTTTTTTTTACGTTGTGCTGACCCTCGTTCTTTAAATGACGCTATCCGAGGAGGACACCTAAAGGCGAGCCGTAATGGCCTCATCTTCGGCAGGCTCCTCCGGTTTTTTTTTTTTTTTTTTACGTTGTGCTGACCCTCGTTCTTTAAATGACGCTATCCGAGGAGGACACCTAAAGGCGAGCCGTAATGGCCTCATCTTCGGCAGGCTCCTCCTTTTTTTTTTTTTTTTTTTTTTTACGTTGTGCTGACCCTCGTTCTTTAAATGACGCTATCCGAGGAGGACACCTAAAGGCGAGCCGTAATGGCCTCATCTTCGGCAGGCTCCTCCTTTTTTTTTTTTTTTTTTTACGTTGTGCTGACCCTCGTTCTTTAAATGACGCTATCCCGAGGAGGACACCTAAAGGCGAGCCGTAATGGCCTCATCTTCGGCAGGCTCCTCCGGTTTTTTTTTTTTTTTTTTTTACGTTGTGCTGACCCTCGTTCTTTAAATGACGCTATCCCGAGGAGGACACCTAAAGGCGAGCCGTAATGGCCTCATCTTCGGCAGGCTCCTCCTTTTTTTTTTTTTTTTTTTACGTTGTGCTGACCCTCGTTCTTTAAATGACGCTATCCCGAGGAGGACACCTAAAGGCGAGCCGTAATGGCCTCATCTTCGGCAGGCTCCTCCGTTTTTTTTTTTTTTTTTTACGTTGTGCTGACCCTCGTTCTTTAAATGACGCTATCCGAGGAGGACACCTAAAGGCGAGCCGTAATGGCCTCATCTTCGGCAGGCTCCTCCTTTTTTTTTTTTTTTTTACGTTGTGCTGACCCTCGTTCTTTAAATGACGCTATCCCGAGGAGGACACCTAAAGGCGAGCCGTAATGGCCTCATCTTCGGCAGGCTCCTCCGGTTTTTTTTTTTTTTTTTACGTTGTGCTGACCCTCGTTCTTTAAATGACGCTATCCCGAGGAGGACACCTAAAGGCGAGCCGTAATGGCCTCATCTTCGGCAGGCTCCTCCTTTTTTTTTTTTTACGTTGTGCTGACCCTCGTTCTTTAAATGACGCTATCCCGAGGAGGACACCTAAAGGCGAGCCGTAATGGCCTCATCTTCGGCAGGCTCCTCCTTTTTTTTTTTTTTTTTTACGTTGTGCTGACCCTCGTTCTTTAAATGACGCTATCCCGAGGAGGACACCTAAAGGCGAGCCGTAATGGCCTCATCTTCGGCAGGCTCCTCCGGTTTTTTTTTTTTTTTTTTTACGTTGTGCTGACCCTCGTTCTTTAAATGACGCTATCCCGAGGAGGACACCTAAAGGCGAGCCGTAATGGCCTCATCTTCGGCAGGCTCCTCCTTTTTTTTTTTTTTTTTTACGTTGTGCTGACCCTCGTTCTTTAAATGACGCTATCCCGAGGAGGACACCTAAAGGCGAGCCGTAATGGCCTCATCTTCGGCAGGCTCCTTTTTTTTTTTTTTTTTTTTACGTTGTGCTGACCCTCGTTCTTTAAATGACGCTATCCCGAGGAGGACACCTAAAGGCGAGCCGTAATGGCCTCATCTTCGGCAGGCTCCTCCTTTTTTTTTTTTTTTTTACGTTGTGCTGACCCTCGTTCTTTAAATGACGCTATCCGAGGAGGACACCTAAAGGCGAGCCGTAATGGCCTCATCTTCGGCAGGCTCCTCCGGTTTTTTTTTTTTTTACGTTGTGCTGACCCTCGTTCTTTAAATGACGCTATCCCGAGGAGGACACCTAAAGGCGAGCCGTAATGGCCTCATCTTCGGCAGGCTCCTCCGTTTTTTTTTTTTTTTTTTACGTTGTGCTGACCCTCGTTCTTTAAATGACGCTATCCCGAGGAGGACACCTAAAGGCGAGCCGTAATGGCCTCATCTTCGGCAGGCTCCTCCGGTTTTTTTTTTTTTTTTTTACGTTGTGCTGACCCTCGTTCTTTAAATGACGCTATCCCGAGGAGGACACCTAAAGGCGAGCCGTAATGGCCTCATCTTCGGCAGGCTCCTCCGGTTTTTTTTTTTTTTTTTTACGTTGTGCTGACCCTCGTTCTTTAAATGACGCTATCCCGAGGAGGACACCTAAAGGCGAGCCGTAATGGCCTCATCTTCGGCAGGCTCCTCCTTTTTTTTTTTTTTTTTTTACGTTGTGCTGACCCTCGTTCTTTAAATGACGCTATCCCGAGGAGGACACCTAAAGGCGAGCCGTAATGGCCTCATCTTCGGCAGGCTCCTCCGTTTTTTTTTTTTTTTTTTTTACGTTGTGCTGACCCTCGTTCTTTAAATGACGCTATCCCGAGGAGGACACCTAAAGGCGAGCCGTAATGGCCTCATCTTCGGCAGGCTCCTTTTTTTTTTTTTTTTTTTACGTTGTGCTGACCCTCGTTCTTTAAATGACGCTATCCCGAGGAGGACACCTAAAGGCGAGCCGTAATGGCCTCATCTTCGGCAGGCTCCTCCTTTTTTTCCTTTTTTTTTTTACGTTGTGCTGACCCTCGTTCTTTAAATGACGCTATCCGAGGAGGACACCTAAAGGCGAGCCGTAATGGCCTCATCTTCGGCAGGCTCCTCCGGTTTTTTTTTTTTTTTTTTACGTTGTGCTGACCCTCGTTCTTTAAATGACGCTATCCGAGGAGGACACCTAAAGGCGAGCCGTAATGGCCTCATCTTCGGCAGGCTCCTCCGGTTTTTTTTTTTTTTTTTTACGTTGTGCTGACCCTCGTTCTTTAAATGACGCTATCCCGAGGAGGACACCTAAAGGCGAGCCGTAATGGCCTCATCTTCGGCAGGCTCCTCCTTTTTTTCCTTTTTTTTTTTTACGTTGTGCTGACCCTCGTTCTTTAAATGACGCTATCCCGAGGAGGACACCTAAAGGCGAGCCGTAATGGCCTCATCTTCGGCAGGCTCCTCCTTTTTTTTTTTTTTTTTACGTTGTGCTGACCCTCGTTCTTTAAATGACGCTATCCCGAGGAGGACACCTAAAGGCGAGCCGTAATGGCCTCATCTTCGGCAGGCTCCTCCGGTTTTTTTTTTTTTTTTTTACGTTGTGCTGACCCTCGTTCTTTAAATGACGCTATCCCGAGGAGGACACCTAAAGGCGAGCCGTAATGGCCTCATCTTCGGCAGGCTCCTCCTTTTTTTTTTTTTTTTTTACGTTGTGCTGACCCTCGTTCTTTAAATGACGCTATCCCGAGGAGGACACCTAAAGGCGAGCCGTAATGGCCTCATCTTCGGCAGGCTCCTCCTTTTTTTTTTTTTTTTTTACGTTGTGCTGACCCTCGTTCTTTAAATGACGCTATCCCGAGGAGGACACCTAAAGGCGAGCCGTAATGGCCTCATCTTCGGCAGGCTCCTCCGGTTTTTTTTTTTTTTTTTACGTTGTGCTGACCCTCGTTCTTTAAATGACGCTATCCGAGGAGGACACCTAAAGGCGAGCCGTAATGGCCTCATCTTCGGCAGGCTCCTCCGTTTTTTTTTTTTTTTTTTTACGTTGTGCTGACCCTCGTTCTTTAAATGACGCTATCCGAGGAGGACACCTAAAGGCGAGCCGTAATGGCCTCATCTTCGGCAGGCTCCTCCGGTTTTTTTTTTTTTTTTACGTTGTGCTGACCCTCGTTCTTTAAATGACGCTATCCGAGGAGGACACCTAAAGGCGAGCCGTAATGGCCTCATCTTCGGCAGGCTCCTCCTTTTTTTTTTTTTTTTACGTTGTGCTGACCCTCGTTCTTTAAATGACGCTATCCCGAGGAGGACACCTAAAGGCGAGCCGTAATGGCCTCATCTTCGGCAGGCTCCTCCGGTTTTTTTTTTTTTTTTTTTACGTTGTGCTGACCCTCGTTCTTTAAATGACGCTATCCCGAGGAGGACACCTAAAGGCGAGCCGTAATGGCCTCATCTTCGGCAGGCTCCTCCGTTTTTTTTTTTTTTTTTTTACGTTGTGCTGACCCTCGTTCTTTAAATGACGCTATCCCGAGGAGGACACCTAAAGGCGAGCCGTAATGGCCTCATCTTCGGCAGGCTCCTCCGGTTTTTTTTTTTTTTTTTTACGTTGTGCTGACCCTCGTTCTTTAAATGACGCTATCCCGAGGAGGACACCTAAAGGCGAGCCGTAATGGCCTCATCTTCGGCAGGCTCCTCCGGTTTTTTTTTTTTTTTTTTACGTTGTGCTGACCCTCGTTCTTTAAATGACGCTATCCCGAGGAGGACACCTAAAGGCGAGCCGTAATGGCCTCATCTTCGGCAGGCTCCTCCGGTTTTTTTTTTTTTTTTTTTTACGTTGTGCTGACCCTCGTTCTTTAAATGACGCTATCCCGAGGAGGACACCTAAAGGCGAGCCGTAATGGCCTCATCTTCGGCAGGCTCCTCCTTTTTTTCCTTTTTTTTTTTTTACGTTGTGCTGACCCTCGTTCTTTAAATGACGCTATCCCGAGGAGGACACCTAAAGGCGAGCCGTAATGGCCTCATCTTCGGCAGGCTCCTCCGGTTTTTTTTTTTTTTTTTTTACGTTGTGCTGACCCTCGTTCTTTAAATGACGCTATCCCGAGGAGGACACCTAAAGGCGAGCCGTAATGGCCTCATCTTCGGCAGGCTCCTCCTTTTTTTTTTTTTTTTTTACGTTGTGCTGACCCTCGTTCTTTAAATGACGCTATCCCGAGGAGGACACCTAAAGGCGAGCCGTAATGGCCTCATCTTCGGCAGGCTCCTCCGGTTTTTTTTTTTTACGTTGTGCTGACCCTCGTTCTTTAAATGACGCTATCCCGAGGAGGACACCTAAAGGCGAGCCGTAATGGCCTCATCTTCGGCAGGCTCCTCCTTTTTTTTTTTTTTTTTTTACGTTGTGCTGACCCTCGTTCTTTAAATGACGCTATCCCGAGGAGGACACCTAAAGGCGAGCCGTAATGGCCTCATCTTCGGCAGGCTCCTCCTTTTTTTTTTTTTTTTTACGTTGTGCTGACCCTCGTTCTTTAAATGACGCTATCCCGAGGAGGACACCTAAAGGCGAGCCGTAATGGCCTCATCTTCGGCAGGCTCCTCCGGTTTTTTTTTTTTTTTTTTTTACGTTGTGCTGACCCTCGTTCTTTAAATGACGCTATCCCGAGGAGGACACCTAAAGGCGAGCCGTAATGGCCTCATCTTCGGCAGGCTCCTTTTTTTTTTTTTTTTTTTACGTTGTGCTGACCCTCGTTCTTTAAATGACGCTATCCCGAGGAGGACACCTAAAGGCGAGCCGTAATGGCCTCATCTTCGGCAGGCTCCTCCGGTTTTTTTTTTTTTTTTTTTTACGTTGTGCTGACCCTCGTTCTTTAAATGACGCTATCCCGAGGAGGACACCTAAAGGCGAGCCGTAATGGCCTCATCTTCGGCAGGCTCCTCCGGTTTTTTTCCTTTTTTTTTTTTACGTTGTGCTGACCCTCGTTCTTTAAATGACGCTATCCGAGGAGGACACCTAAAGGCGAGCCGTAATGGCCTCATCTTCGGCAGGCTCCTCCTTTTTTTTTTTTTTTTACGTTGTGCTGACCCTCGTTCTTTAAATGACGCTATCCCGAGGAGGACACCTAAAGGCGAGCCGTAATGGCCTCATCTTCGGCAGGCTCCTCCTTTTTTTTTTTTTTTTTTTTACGTTGTGCTGACCCTCGTTCTTTAAATGACGCTATCCGAGGAGGACACCTAAAGGCGAGCCGTAATGGCCTCATCTTCGGCAGGCTCCTCCGGTTTTTTTTTTTTTTTTTTACGTTGTGCTGACCCTCGTTCTTTAAATGACGCTATCCCGAGGAGGACACCTAAAGGCGAGCCGTAATGGCCTCATCTTCGGCAGGCTCCTCCTTTTTTTTTTTTTTTTTTTACGTTGTGCTGACCCTCGTTCTTTAAATGACGCTATCCCGAGGAGGACACCTAAAGGCGAGCCGTAATGGCCTCATCTTCGGCAGGCTCCTCCGGTTTTTTTTTTTTTTTTTTACGTTGTGCTGACCCTCGTTCTTTAAATGACGCTATCCCGAGGAGGACACCTAAAGGCGAGCCGTAATGGCCTCATCTTCGGCAGGCTCCTCCGGTTTTTTTCCTTTTTTTTTTTTTACGTTGTGCTGACCCTCGTTCTTTAAATGACGCTATCCGAGGAGGACACCTAAAGGCGAGCCGTAATGGCCTCATCTTCGGCAGGCTCCTCCGTTTTTTTTTTTTTTTTTTTACGTTGTGCTGACCCTCGTTCTTTAAATGACGCTATCCCGAGGAGGACACCTAAAGGCGAGCCGTAATGGCCTCATCTTCGGCAGGCTCCTCCGGTTTTTTTTTTTTTTTTTTTTACGTTGTGCTGACCCTCGTTCTTTAAATGACGCTATCCCGAGGAGGACACCTAAAGGCGAGCCGTAATGGCCTCATCTTCGGCAGGCTCCTCCGGTTTTTTTTTTTTTTTTTTACGTTGTGCTGACCCTCGTTCTTTAAATGACGCTATCCCGAGGAGGACACCTAAAGGCGAGCCGTAATGGCCTCATCTTCGGCAGGCTCCTCCTTTTTTTTTTTTTTTTTTTACGTTGTGCTGACCCTCGTTCTTTAAATGACGCTATCCCGAGGAGGACACCTAAAGGCGAGCCGTAATGGCCTCATCTTCGGCAGGCTCCTCCTTTTTTTCCTTTTTTTTTTTTTACGTTGTGCTGACCCTCGTTCTTTAAATGACGCTATCCCGAGGAGGACACCTAAAGGCGAGCCGTAATGGCCTCATCTTCGGCAGGCTCCTCCGTTTTTTTTTTTTTTTTTTACGTTGTGCTGACCCTCGTTCTTTAAATGACGCTATCCCGAGGAGGACACCTAAAGGCGAGCCGTAATGGCCTCATCTTCGGCAGGCTCCTCCTTTTTTTTTTTTTTACGTTGTGCTGACCCTCGTTCTTTAAATGACGCTATCCGAGGAGGACACCTAAAGGCGAGCCGTAATGGCCTCATCTTCGGCAGGCTCCTCCGGTTTTTTTTTTTTTTTTTTTACGTTGTGCTGACCCTCGTTCTTTAAATGACGCTATCCCGAGGAGGACACCTAAAGGCGAGCCGTAATGGCCTCATCTTCGGCAGGCTCCTCCGGTTTTTTTTTTTTTTTTTTACGTTGTGCTGACCCTCGTTCTTTAAATGACGCTATCCCGAGGAGGACACCTAAAGGCGAGCCGTAATGGCCTCATCTTCGGCAGGCTCCTCCGTTTTTTTTTTTTTTTTTACGTTGTGCTGACCCTCGTTCTATCCCGAGGAGGACACCTAAAGGCGAGCCGTAATGGCCTCATCTTCGGCAGGCTCCTCCGTTTTTTTTTTTTTTTTTACGTTGTGCTGACCCTCGTTCTTTAAATGACGCTATCCCGAGGAGGACACCTAAAGGCGAGCCGTAATGGCCTCATCTTCGGCAGGCTCCTCCGGTTTTTTTTTTTTTTTTTACGTTGTGCTGACCCTCGTTCTTTAAATGACGCTATCCCGAGGAGGACACCTAAAGGCGAGCCGTAATGGCCTCATCTTCGGCAGGCTCCTCCGGTTTTTTTCCTTTTTTTTTTTTACGTTGTGCTGACCCTCGTTCTTTAAATGACGCTATCCCGAGGAGGACACCTAAAGGCGAGCCGTAATGGCCTCATCTTCGGCAGGCTCCCTCCGGTTTTTTTTTTTTTTTTACGTTGTGCTGACCCTCGTTCTTTAAATGACGCTATCCGAGGAGGACACCTAAAGGCGAGCCGTAATGGCCTCATCTTCGGCAGGCTCCTCCTTTTTTTTTTTACGTTGTGCTGACCCTCGTTCTTTAAATGACGCTATCCGAGGAGGACACCTAAAGGCGAGCCGTAATGGCCTCATCTTCGGCAGGCTCCTCCGTTTTTTTTTTTTTTTTTTTACGTTGTGCTGACCCTCGTTCTTTAAATGACGCTATCCCGAGGAGGACACCTAAAGGCGAGCCGTAATGGCCTCATCTTCGGCAGGCTCCTCCGGTTTTTTTTTTTTTTTTTTACGTTGTGCTGACCCTCGTTCTTTAAATGACGCTATCCCGAGGAGGACACCTAAAGGCGAGCCGTAATGGCCTCATCTTCGGCAGGCTCCTCCTTTTTTTTTTTACGTTGTGCTGACCCTCGTTCTTTAAATGACGCTATCCGAGGAGGACACCTAAAGGCGAGCCGTAATGGCCTCATCTTCGGCAGGCTCCTCCTTTTTTTTTTTTTTTTACGTTGTGCTGACCCTCGTTCTTTAAATGACGCTATCCCGAGGAGGACACCTAAAGGCGAGCCGTAATGGCCTCATCTTCGGCAGGCTCCTCCGGTTTTTTTTTTTTTTTTTTTACGTTGTGCTGACCCTCGTTCTTTAAATGACGCTATCCCGAGGAGGACACCTAAAGGCGAGCCGTAATGGCCTCATCTTCGGCAGGCTCCTCCGTTTTTTTCCTTTTTTTTTTACGTTGTGCTGACCCTCGTTCTTTAAATGACGCTATCCCGAGGAGGACACCTAAAGGCGAGCCGTAATGGCCTCATCTTCGGCAGGCTCCTCCTTTTTTTTTTTTACGTTGTGCTGACCCTCGTTCTTTAAATGACGCTATCCGAGGAGGACACCTAAAGGCGAGCCGTAATGGCCTCATCTTCGGCAGGCTCCTCCGGTTTTTTTTTTTTTTTTTACGTTGTGCTGACCCTCGTTCTTTAAATGACGCTATCCCGAGGAGGACACCTAAAGGCGAGCCGTAATGGCCTCATCTTCGGCAGGCTCCTCCGGTTTTTTTTTTTTTTTTTACGTTGTGCTGACCCTCGTTCTTTAAATGACGCTATCCCGAGGAGGACACCTAAAGGCGAGCCGTAATGGCCTCATCTTCGGCAGGCTCCTCCGTTTTTTTTTTTTTTTTTTACGTTGTGCTGACCCTCGTTCTTTAAATGACGCTATCCCGAGGAGGACACCTAAAGGCGAGCCGTAATGGCCTCATCTTCGGCAGGCTCCTCCGGTTTTTTTTTTTTTTTTTTACGTTGTGCTGACCCTCGTTCTTTAAATGACGCTATCCCGAGGAGGACACCTAAAGGCGAGCCGTAATGGCCTCATCTTCGGCAGGCTCCTCCGGTTTTTTTCCTTTTTTTTTTACGTTGTGCTGACCCTCGTTCTTTAAATGACGCTATCCCGAGGAGGACACCTAAAGGCGAGCCGTAATGGCCTCATCTTCGGCAGGCTCCTCCGGTTTTTTTTTTTTTTTTTACGTTGTGCTGACCCTCGTTCTTTAAATGACGCTATCCCGAGGAGGACACCTAAAGGCGAGCCGTAATGGCCTCATCTTCGGCAGGCTCCTCCGGTTTTTTTTTTTTTTTTTTACGTTGTGCTGACCCTCGTTCTTTAAATGACGCTATCCCGAGGAGGACACCTAAAGGCGAGCCGTAATGGCCTCATCTTCGGCAGGCTCCTCCGGTTTTTTTTTTTTTTTTTTTACGTTGTGCTGACCCTCGTTCTTTAAATGACGCTATCCCGAGGAGGACACCTAAAGGCGAGCCGTAATGGCCTCATCTTCGGCAGGCTCCTCCTTTTTTTTTTTTTTTTTTTTTTTACGTTGTGCTGACCCTCGTTCTTTAAATGACGCTATCCCGAGGAGGACACCTAAAGGCGAGCCGTAATGGCCTCATCTTCGGCAGGCTCCTCCTTTTTTTTTTTTTTTTTTACGTTGTGCTGACCCTCGTTCTTTAAATGACGCTATCCCGAGGAGGACACCTAAAGGCGAGCCGTAATGGCCTCATCTTCGGCAGGCTCCTCCGGTTTTTTTTTTTTTTTTACGTTGTGCTGACCCTCGTTCTTTAAATGACGCTATCCCGAGGAGGACACCTAAAGGCGAGCCGTAATGGCCTCATCTTCGGCAGGCTCCTCCTTTTTTTTTTTTTACGTTGTGCTGACCCTCGTTCTTTAAATGACGCTATCCCGAGGAGGACACCTAAAGGCGAGCCGTAATGGCCTCATCTTCGGCAGGCTCCTCCGTTTTTTTTTTTTTTTTTTACGTTGTGCTGACCCTCGTTCTTTAAATGACGCTATCCCGAGGAGGACACCTAAAGGCGAGCCGTAATGGCCTCATCTTCGGCAGGCTCCTCCGGTTTTTTTTTTTTTTTTTACGTTGTGCTGACCCTCGTTCTTTAAATGACGCTATCCCGAGGAGGACACCTAAAGGCGAGCCGTAATGGCCTCATCTTCGGCAGGCTCCTCCGTTTTTTTTTTTTTTTTTACGTTGTGCTGACCCTCGTTCTTTAAATGACGCTATCCCGAGGAGGACACCTAAAGGCGAGCCGTAATGGCCTCATCTTCGGCAGGCTCCTCCCGGTTTTTTTTTTTTTTTTTTTTTACGTTGTGCTGACCCTCGTTCTTTAAATGACGCTATCCCGAGGAGGACACCTAAAGGCGAGCCGTAATGGCCTCATCTTCGGCAGGCTCCTGGTTTTTTTTCCTTTTTTTTTTTTACGTTGTGCTGACCCTCGTTCTTTAAATGACGCTATCCCGAGGAGGACACCTAAAGGCGAGCCGTAATGGCCTCATCTTCGGCAGGCTCCTCCGTTTTTTTTTTTTTACGTTGTGCTGACCCTCGTTCTTTAAATGACGCTATCCCGAGGAGGACACCTAAAGGCGAGCCGTAATGGCCTCATCTTCGGCAGGCTCCTCCGGTTTTTTTTTTTTTTTTTTTACGTTGTGCTGACCCTCGTTCTTTAAATGACGCTATCCCGAGGAGGACACCTAAAGGCGAGCCGTAATGGCCTCATCTTCGGCAGGCTCCTCCGGTTTTTTTTTTTTTTTACGTTGTGCTGACCCTCGTTCTTTAAATGACGCTATCCCGAGGAGGACACCTAAAGGCGAGCCGTAATGGCCTCATCTTCGGCAGGCTCCTCCGGTTTTTTTTTTTTTTTTTACGTTGTGCTGACCCTCGTTCTTTAAATGACGCTATCCCGAGGAGGACACCTAAAGGCGAGCCGTAATGGCCTCATCTTCGGCAGGCTCCTCCTTTTTTTCCTTTTTTTTTTTTTTACGTTGTGCTGACCCTCGTTCTTTAAATGACGCTATCCCGAGGAGGACACCTAAAGGCGAGCCGTAATGGCCTCATCTTCGGCAGGCTCCTCCGGTTTTTTTTTTTTTTTTTTACGTTGTGCTGACCCTCGTTCTTTAAATGACGCTATCCCGAGGAGGACACCTAAAGGCGAGCCGTAATGGCCTCATCTTCGGCAGGCTCCTCCGTTTTTTTTTTTTTTTTTACGTTGTGCTGACCCTCGTTCTTTAAATGACGCTATCCCGAGGAGGACACCTAAAGGCGAGCCGTAATGGCCTCATCTTCGGCAGGCTCCTCCGGTTTTTTTTTTTTTTTTACGTTGTGCTGACCCTCGTTCTTTAAATGACGCTATCCCGAGGAGGACACCTAAAGGCGAGCCGTAATGGCCTCATCTTCGGCAGGCTCCTCCGGTTTTTTTTTTTTTTTTTACGTTGTGCTGACCCTCGTTCTTTAAATGACGCTATCCCGAGGAGGACACCTAAAGGCGAGCCGTAATGGCCTCATCTTCGGCAGGCTCCTCCGTTTTTTTTCCTTTTTTTTTTTACGTTGTGCTGACCCTCGTTCTTTAAATGACGCTATCCCGAGGAGGACACCTAAAGGCGAGCCGTAATGGCCTCATCTTCGGCAGGCTCCTCCTTTTTTTTTTTTTTTTTTACGTTGTGCTGACCCTCGTTCTTTAAATGACGCTATCCGAGGAGGACACCTAAAGGCGAGCCGTAATGGCCTCATCTTCGGCAGGCTCCTCCGGTTTTTTTTTTTTTTTTTACGTTGTGCTGACCCTCGTTCTTTAAATGACGCTATCCCGAGGAGGACACCTAAAGGCGAGCCGTAATGGCCTCATCTTCGGCAGGCTCCTCCGTTTTTTTTTTTTTTTACGTTGTGCTGACCCTCGTTCTTTAAATGACGCTATCCCGAGGAGGACACCTAAAGGCGAGCCGTAATGGCCTCATCTTCGGCAGGCTCCTCCTTTTTTTTTTTTTTTTTTACGTTGTGCTGACCCTCGTTCTTTAAATGACGCTATCCCGAGGAGGACACCTAAAGGCGAGCCGTAATGGCCTCATCTTCGGCAGGCTCCTCCGGTTTTTTTTTTTTTTTTTTACGTTGTGCTGACCCTCGTTCTTTAAATGACGCTATCCCGAGGAGGACACCTAAAGGCGAGCCGTAATGGCCTCATCTTCGGCAGGCTCCTCCGGTTTTTTTTTTTTTTTTTTTACGTTGTGCTGACCCTCGTTCTTTAAATGACGCTATCCCGAGGAGGACACCTAAAGGCGAGCCGTAATGGCCTCATCTTCGGCAGGCTCCTCCGTTTTTTTTCCTTTTTTTTTTTTTTTTTTACGTTGTGCTGACCCTCGTTCTTTAAATGACGCTATCCCGAGGAGGACACCTAAAGGCGAGCCGTAATGGCCTCATCTTCGGCAGGCTCCTCGGTTTTTTTCCTTTTTTTTTTTTTTTTTACGTTGTGCTGACCCTCGTTCTTTAAATGACGCTATCCCGAGGAGGACACCTAAAGGCGAGCCGTAATGGCCTCATCTTCGGCAGGCTCCTCCATTTTTTTTCCTTTTTTTTTTTTACGTTGTGCTGACCCTCGTTCTTTAAATGACGCTATCCCGAGGAGGACACCTAAAGGCGAGCCGTAATGGCCTCATCTTCGGCAGGCTCCTCCGTTTTTTTTTTTTTACGTTGTGCTGACCCTCGTTCTTTAAATGACGCTATCCCGAGGAGGACACCTAAAGGCGAGCCGTAATGGCCTCATCTTCGGCAGGCTCCTCCGGTTTTTTTTTTTTTTTTTTTACGTTGTGCTGACCCTCGTTCTTTAAATGACGCTATCCCGAGGAGGACACCTAAAGGCGAGCCGTAATGGCCTCATCTTCGGCAGGCTCCTCCGGTTTTTTTTTTTTTTTACGTTGTGCTGACCCTCGTTCTTTAAATGACGCTATCCCGAGGAGGACACCTAAAGGCGAGCCGTAATGGCCTCATCTTCGGCAGGCTCCTCCTTTTTTTTTTTTTTTACGTTGTGCTGACCCTCGTTCTTTAAATGACGCTATCCCGAGGAGGACACCTAAAGGCGAGCCGTAATGGCCTCATCTTCGGCAGGCTCCTCCGGTTTTTTTTTTTTTTTTTACGTTGTGCTGACCCTCGTTCTTTAAATGACGCTATCCGAGGAGGACACCTAAAGGCGAGCCGTAATGGCCTCATCTTCGGCAGGCTCCTCCGGTTTTTTTTCCTTTTTTTTTTTTACGTTGTGCTGACCCTCGTTCTTTAAATGACGCTATCCGAGGAGGACACCTAAAGGCGAGCCGTAATGGCCTCATCTTCGGCAGGCTCCTCCTTTTTTTCCTTTTTTTTTTTACGTTGTGCTGACCCTCGTTCTTTAAATGACGCTATCCGAGGAGGACACCTAAAGGCGAGCCGTAATGGCCTCATCTTCGGCAGGCTCCTCCGGTTTTTTTTTTTACGTTGTGCTGACCCTCGTTCTTTAAATGACGCTATCCGAGGAGGACACCTAAAGGCGAGCCGTAATGGCCTCATCTTCGGCAGGCTCCTCCTTTTTTTCCTTTTTTTTTTACGTTGTGCTGACCCTCGTTCTTTAAATGACGCTATCCCGAGGAGGACACCTAAAGGCGAGCCGTAATGGCCTCATCTTCGGCAGGCTCCTCCGTTTTTTTCCTGGTTTTTTTTTTACGTTGTGCTGACCCTCGTTCTTTAAATGACGCTATCCCGAGGAGGACACCTAAAGGCGAGCCGTAATGGCCTCATTTCGGCAGGCTCCTCCGGTTTTTTTTTTTTTTTTACGTTGTGCTGACCCTCGTTCTTTAAATGACGCTATCCGAGGAGGACACCTAAAGGCGAGCCGTAATGGCCTCATCTTCGGCAGGCTCCGGTTTTTTTTTCCTTTTTTTTTTACGTTGTGCTGACCCTCGTTATTTAAATGACGCTATCCCGAGGAGGACACCTAAAGGCGAGCCGTAATGGCCTCATCTTCGGCAGGCTCCTCCGTTTTTTTTTTTTTTTTTACGTTGTGCTGACCCTCGTTCTTTAAATGACGCTATCCCGAGGAGGACACCTAAAGGCGAGCCGTAATGGCCTCATCTTCGGCAGGCTCCTCCTGGTTTTTTTTTTTTACGTTGTGCTGACCCTCGTTCTTTAAATGACGCTATCCGAGGAGGACACCTAAAGGCGAGCCGTAATGGCCTCATCTTCGGCAGGCTCCTCGGTTTTTTTTTTTTTTTTTACGTTGTGCTGACCCTCGTTCTTTAAATGACGCTATCCCGAGGAGGACACCTAAAGGCGAGCCGTAATGGCCTCATCTTCGGCAGGCTCCTCCGTTTTTTTTCTTTTTTTTTTACGTTGTGCTGACCCTCGTTCTTTAAATGACGCTATCCGAGGAGGACACCTAAAGGCGAGCCGTAATGGCCTCATCTTCGGCAGGCTCCTCCGTTTTTTCTTTTTTTTTTTTTTACGTTGTGCTGACCCTCGTTCTTTAAATGACGCTATCCCGAGGAGGACACCTAAAGGCGAGCCGTAATGGCCTCATCTTCGGCAGGCTCCTCTGGTTTTTTTTTTTTTTTTTTTTTTTTTACGTTGTGCTGACCCTCGTTCTTTAAATGACGCTATCCGAGGAGGACACCTAAAGGCGAGCCGTAATGGCCTCATCTTCGGCAGGCTCCTCCGTTTTTTTTTTTACGTTGTGCTGACCCTCGTTCTTTAAATGACGCTATCCCGAGGAGGACACCTAAAGGCGAGCCGTAATGGCCTCATCTTCGGCAGGCTCCTCCGGTTTTTTTTTTTTTTTTTTACGTTGTGCTGACCCTCGTTCTTTAAATGACGCTATCCCGAGGAGGACACCTAAAGGCGAGCCGTAATGGCCTCATCTTCGGCAGGCTCCTCCGGTTTTTTTTTTTACGTTGTGCTGACCCTCGTTCTTTAAATGACGCTATCCCGAGGAGGACACCTAAACGAGCCGTAATGGCCTCATCTTCGGCAGGCTCCTCCGGTTTTTTTCCTTTTTTTTTTTACGTTGTGCTGACCCTCGTTCTTTAAATGACGCTATCCGAGGAGGACACCTAAAGGCGAGCCGTAATGGCCTCATCTTCGGCAGGCTCCTCGGTTTTTTTTCTTTTTTTTTTTTTGTGCTGACCCTCGTTCTTTAAATGACGCTATCCCGAGGAGGACACCTAAAGGCGAGCCGTAATGCCTCATCTTCGGCAGGCTCCTCCGGTTTTTTCCTTTTTTTTTTACGTTGTGCTGACCCTCGTTCTTTAAATGACGCTATCCCGAGGAGGACACCTAAAGGCGAGCCGTAATGGCCTCATCTTCGGCAGGCTCCTCTGTTTTTTTCCTTTTTTTTTTTACGTTGTGCTGACCCTCGTTATTTAAATGACGCTATCCCGAGGAGGACACCTAAAGGCGAGCCGTAATGGCCTCATCTTCGGCAGGCTCCTCCGGTTTTTTTTTTACGTTGTGCTGACCCTCGTTCTTTAAATGACGCTATCCCGAGGAGGACACCTAAAGGCGAGCCGTAATGGCCTCATCTTCGGCAGGCTCCTCCGGTTTTTTTCCTTTTTTTTTTTACGTTGTGCTGACCCTCGTTATTTAAATGACGCTATCCGAGGAGGACACCTAAAGGCGAGCCGTAATGGCCTCATCTTCGGCAGGCTCCTCCGTTTTTTTCCTTTTTTTTTTACGTTGTGCTGACCCTCGTTATTTAAATGACGCTATCCCGAGGAGGACACCTAAAGGCGAGCCGTAATGGCCTCATCTTCGGCAGGCTCCTCCATTTTTTTTTTTTTTTTACGTTGTGCTGACCCTCGTTCTTTAAATGACGCTATCCGAGGAGGACACCTAAAGGCGAGCCGTAATGGCCTCATTTCGGCAGGCTCCTCCGGTTTTTTTTTTTTTTTTTTACGTTGTGCTGACCCTCGTTATTTAAATGACGCTATCCCGAGGAGGACACCTAAAGGCGAGCCGTAATGGCATCTTCGGCAGGCTCCTCCTTTTTTTCCTGGTTTTTTTTTTACGTTGTGCTGACCCTCGTTATTTAAATGACGCTATCCCGAGGAGGACACCTAAAGGCGAGCCGTAATGGCCTCATTTCGGCAGGCTCCTCTTTTTTTTTTTACGTTGTGCTGACCCTCGTTCTTTAAATGACGCTATCCGAGGAGGACACCTAAAGGCGAGCCGTAATGGCCTCATCTTCGGCAGGCTCCTCCGTTTTTTTCCTGTTTTTTTTTACGTTGTGCTGACCCTCGTTATTTAAATGACGCTATCCCGAGGAGGACACCTAAAGGCGAGCCGTAATTGCCTCATCTTCGGCAGGCTCCTCCGATTTTTTTTTTTTTTTTTTTTACGTTGTGCTGACCCTCGTTCTTTAAATGACGCTATCCCGAGGAGGACACCTAAAGGCAAGCCGTAATGGCCTCATCTTCGGCAGGCTCCTCCGGTTTTTTTTTTTTTCTCTTTTTTTTTTTTTTTACGTTGTGCTGACCCTCGTTCTTTAAATGACGCTATCCCGAGGAGGACACCTAAAGGCAAGCCGTAATGGCCTCACTTGGCAGGCTCCTCCGGTTTTTTTTCCGGTTTTTTTTTTTTTTTTTTTTCGTTGTGCTGACCCTCGTTCTTTAAATGACGCTATCCCGAGGAGACACCTAAAGGCGAGCCGTAATGGCCTCATCTTCGGCAGGCTCCTCCATTTTTTTTCCCGGTTTTTTTTTTACGTTGTGCTGACCCTCATTCTTTAAATGACGCTATCCCGAGGAGGACACCTAAAGGCGAGCCGTAATGGCCTCATCTTCCAGGCTCCTCCGTTTTTTTTTTTAATGTTGTGCTGACCTCGTTCTTTAAATGACGCTATCCCGAGGAGGACACCTAAAACGAGCCGTAATGGCCTCATCTTCGGCAGGCTCCTCCGGTTTTTTTCCCTTTTTTTTTTTTACGTTGTGCTGACCCTCGTTCTTTAAATGACGCTATCCCGAGGAGGACACCTAAAGGCGAGCCGTAATGGCCTCATCTTCGGCAGGCTCCTCCGGTTTTTTTTTTTTACGTTGTGCTAACCCTCGTTATTTAAATGACGCTATCCGAGGAGGACACCTAAACACGAGCCGTAATGGCCTCATCTTCGGCAGGCTCCTCCGGTTTTTTTCCCTTTTTTTTGTTGTACATTGTGCTGACCCTCGTTCTTTAAATGACGCTATCCGAGGAGGACACCTAAAGGCGAGCCGTAATGGCCTCATCTTCGGCAGACTCTCTGGTTTTTTTTCTCGGTTTTTTTTTTTTTATTACTGTGCTGACCCTTGTTCTTTAAATGACGCTATCCCGAGAGGACACCTAAAGGTGAGCCGTAATTGCCTCATCTTCGGTAGGACTCCTCCGGTTTTTTTCCTGGTTTTTTTTACGTTGTGTTGACCCTCGTTATTTAAATGACGCTATCCCGAGGAGGACACCTAAAGGCAAGCCGTAATTGCCTCATCTTCGGTAGGCTCCTCCGATTTTTTTTCCTGTTTTTTTTTTACGTTGTGCTGACCCTCGTTATTTAAATGACGCTATCCCGAGGAGGACACCTAAAGGCGAGCCATAATGGACTCATTTTCGGCAGGCTCCTCCGGTTTTTTTTTTTACGTTGTGCTGACCCTCGTTCTTTAAATGACGCTATCCCGAGGAGGACACCTAAAGGCGAGCCGTAATGGCCTCATCTTCGGCAGGCTCCTCCGGTTTTTTTCCTGGTTTTTTTTTACGTTGTGCTGACCCTCGTTATTTAAATGACGCTATCCCGAGGAGGACACCTAAAGGCGAGCCGTAATGCCTCATCTTCGGCAGGCTCCTCCGATTTTTTTCCGGTTTTTTTTTTTACGTTGTGCTGACCCTCGTTATTTAAATGACGCTATCCCGAGGAGGACACCCTAAAGGCGAGCCGTAATGGCCTCATTTTCGGCAGGCTCCTCCAGTTTTTTTTTTTTACGTTGTGCTGACCCTCGTTCTTTAAATGACGCTATCCGAGGAGGACACCTAAAGGCGAGCCGTAATGGCCTCATCTTTGGCAGGCTCCTCCGTTTTTTTTCCTTTTTTTTTTTACGTTGTGCTGACCCGTTATTTAAATGACGCTATCCCGAGGAGGACACCTAAAGGCGAGCCGTAATTGGCATCTTCGGCAGGCTCCTCCGTTTTTTCCGGTTTTTTTTTACGTTGTGCTGACCCATCGTTATTTAAATGACGCTATCCCAAGGAGGACACCTAAAGGCGAGCCGTAATGGACTCATTTCGGCAGGCTCCTCCGGTTTTTTTTTTTTACGTTGTGCTGACCCTCGTTCTTTAAATGACGCTATCCGAGGAGGACACCTAAAGGCGAGCCGTAATGGCCTCATCTTCGGTAGGCTCCTCCGGTTTTTTTCCTTTTTTTTTTACGTTGTGCTGACCCTCGTTATTTAAATGACGCTATCCCGAGGAGGACACCTAAAGGCGAGCCGTAATGCCTCATCTTCGGCAGGCTCCTCCGATTTTTTTTCTGGTTTTTTTTTTACGTTGTGCTGACCCTCGTTATTTAAATGACGCTATCCCGAGGAGGACACCTAAAGGCGAGCCGTAATGCCTCATCTTCGGCAGGCTCCTCCGTTTTTTTCTTGTTTTTTTTTACGTTGTGCTGACCCTCGTTATTTAAATGACGCTATCCCGAGGAGGACACCTAAAGGCGAGCCGTAATGGCCTCATTTTCGGCAGGCTCCTCCGGTTTTTTTTTTTTTACGTTGTGCTGACCCTCGTTCTTTAAATGACGCTATCCCGAGGAGGACACCTAAAGGCGAGCCGTAATGGCCTCATTTTCGGCAGGCTCCTCCGGTTTTTTTCCTGGTTTTTTTTTTACGTTGTGCTGACCCTCGTTCTTAAATGACGCTATCCCGAGGAGGACACCTAAAGGCGAGCCGTAATGGCCTCATTTTCGGCAGGCTCCTCCGGTTTTTTTCCTGGTTTTTTTTTTACGTTGTGCTTACCCTCGTTCTTTAAATGACGCTATCACGAGGAGGACACCTAAAGGCGAGCCGTAATGGGCTCATCTTCGGCAGGCTCCTCCGGATTTTTTCCTTTTTTTTTTTACGTTGTGCTTACCTCGTTCTTTAAATGAAGCTATCTCGAGAGGACACCTAAAGGTGAGCCATAATGGCTCATTTCGGCAGGCTCCTCCGTTTTTTTTTTTGTTATGGTGACCCTCGTTCTTTAAATGACGCTATCACGAGGAGGACACCTAAAGGCGAGCCGTAATGGCTCATCTTCGGCAGGCTCCTCCGGTTTTTTTCCGATTTTTTTTTTTTTTTTTTTTTTTTTACGTTGTGCTTACCCTCGTTCTTTAATGACGCTATCCCGAGGAGGACACCTAAAGGCGAGCGTAATGGCCTCATCTTCGGCAGGCTCCTCCAGTTTTTTTTCCAGTTTTTTCCCCTTTTTTTTCATTTTTTTACATTGTGCTGACCCTCGTTCTTTAAATAACGCTATCCCCAGGAGGACACCTAAAGGCGAGCCGTAATGGCCTCATCTTCGGAGGCTCCTCCGGTTTTTTTCTCCGATTTTTTTCCCGTTTTTTTTACGTTGTGCTTATCCTCATTCTTTAACTAGTTTCACTAGCCTTTTTCTTTTGTTTTCAATTGATTTTATGCACTTTCTTAAGCCATTAGCAAGCCAATTGGTAGATTTCCATGTTTCCTTTGATTCAATCAACCATGTATGAATTCATGCACTTTCATGAGATTTTATTATAATTGTCATATATTATTGAAAGAAACACAATCACATGATTTGGGGCATAGCTTTAATTGTTTTGATTGATTGATGATAGGTGGAAAGAGTTTTGAAGAAGGTTGAAGGAAGAAGGAATGGCTAGGAGCAAGAGAGAACCAAAAGTTTGAGCCAAAGTTTGCCTCAAACTTTAGCTCAAACTTTTGGAAGAATTGAAAACACTCCAGAGGAAAAAAAGCTTGAGCAAAAGTTTGCCTCAAACTTTAGCTCAAACTTTTGGGAGAAAAGCTTGAGCCAACGTTTGCCTCAAACTTTTTGGCAAACGTTGGCATCACAAAACCAACACCCTGGAGGAGAAAAGCTTGCGCCAACGTTTGCCTCAAATTTTTTGGCAAACGTTGGCACCACACTTGCACACCCTGGAGGAGAAAAGTTTGCGCCAACATTTGCCTCAAGATTTTGGCAAACGTTGCGCCACACATATGCACAAGGGGCCAACATTTGAGCAAAAGTTTGACCTCAAACTTTAGCCCAAACGTTGGTAGCAGCAAGAGAAGCCATCTGGTAAAAAAGTTTGAGTAAAAGTTTGCCTCAAACTTTTACTCAAACTTTTATGATTTCAACCCGGTTCACAATAGATCTTTCTCCAACTCCAAGAGCAATCAACCAAGGCCTTTATCAACCCAATTCCATCAAGAGCAAAGCCAATTCAAAGCTTGAAGACCATTTGAAGAAAGTGTATAAATAGCTTAGGATTTAAGTTTTAGGAGAGCTTTTCCTTCTGAGTTTTACTAAGTGATTTTTGGAGAGCTTTTGGATTTTGAATTGTTCTGAGTTTCTGAGTTTGGGGAAGGAGAATTGAATTCTCTTCCTCTTAGTTTTCTTGTTTTCAATTTCAATTACACTTGTCTTGAGTCTTGGGTGTTGAGAATTGGGGAAATTCTGTCTCAATCTCACCTTGAGAGCTCTTTCTGTTTCTTTTACTGCACCATTGGAGAATTGAGATCTACATTCAAGCTTTCTTCTGTTTTGATCTTTAATTTCTTGCAATTGAATTCTACATTTGGATCTAGGAAGGCATTGAGATCTAGACTCGGTTATCTAGTCTCTTGGGTCCTGAGATCTGGAGTTTGCATTTTAAATTCTCTGTTTAAAGCTTTTCAAGTTCATTTACATTTCCGTTTGAGATCCGGTTCAATTCAAGTCACTTTTTACTTGTCTGATTAATGCAATTTACTTTTCCTTGTTAAATTTCTGCAAATCCACTTCCCAATTCCCTTTACCATTCAAGCCATTCACATTTCTTGCACTTGAAGATTCTGCAATTTACATTTCTTGCAATCTAAGTTTCTGCAATTTACATTACTTGTTCTTTAAGATTCAGCTTATTTACTTTCTTTGCTCTTTAATTTTCTGCAATCTACCCTTCTCCCTTTTAATTTCATGCAATTT
>NC_092053.1:67868312-67925786 GCF_003086295.3 Arachis hypogaea
AGACAGAGGAAAGCAGAGATTCTGAAATAAAGCATCTCCAAAACTCAACATATTCTCCATTACTGCATAACAAGTAACCTTTAATCCATGCTCTCTTGTTTATTCGCAATTCAACTATAAATATAATTGACTTCCTGACTAAGAATTGCAAGAAAACCATAGATTGCTTCAAACCAACAATCTCCATGGGATTCGACCCTTACTCACGTAAGGTATTACTTGGACGACCAGTGCACTTGCTGGTTAGTGGTACGAGTGTGAAAAGTGTGATTCACAATTCGTGCACCAAGTTTTTGGCGCCGTTGCCAGGGATTTTTCGTGTTTGAACAACTGACGGTTTATTTTGTTGCTTAGATTAGGAAAATTTTTCTTTTTGGTTTAGAGTCTCTTATTATTGTTCTTGGTTAAAATTTTATACTTCTTCAAAACAAGTGTTACATTTACTGCCCAATTGGCTAGAGCGTTGGTCTAAGTCCGTGGCAGTTTGGTATACTCTTTTTAAAAATCTTTTTCAAAAATAATAATTTCTCTATTAAATTTTGTGCCAAACTTTAAGTTTGGTGTTTTCTTGTTGATTTCCCTTTTGGTTTTCGAAAATTTTAGTTTGGTTTTCTAAAAATTTTATGTTTGGTGTTCTTTCTTCATGTTCTTGTGTTCTTGTGAGTCTTCAAAGTATTCTTGAGTTTTCCTTGTGTCTTGATCTTAAAATTTTTAAGTTTGGTGTTCCTTGATGTTTTCCCTCCAAAATTTTCAAAAACAAGGAGCATTAGATCTAAAAATTTTAAATCTTGTGCTACCTTATTGTTTTTCTCTCTCCTCTTTAAATTCAAAAATATCTTTTCTCTCTATTTTAAAGCAAATTTTCGAAATTCACCTTTAAAATTCAGATTTTTATTTAAAAATTTAAAACCTTTTTCAAAAATCATCATATCCCTTTCAAAACTTCCTAACCACTTCTCCCTCATCAAATTTTTCGAAAATTTTCAATCATTTTTATTTATTTTATTTTAATTTATTTCATTTTCGAAATAAATAAATAAATAAATAAATAAAAATAAAATTTTTTTTACTTTACATCATCTCCCATCATGGATCTAAGTAGAAATGAACAGTCCAGGAGGACTCTGGGGTCATATGCTAACCCCTCTACTGCTTCATATGGGAGCAGTATCTGCATACCCTCCATTGGAGTCAGTAGCTTTGAGTTAAATCCTCAGCTCATTATCATGGTGCAGCAAAGTTGCCAGTATTCCGGTCTTCCACAGGAAGAACCTACAGAGTTTCTGGCACAATTTTTACAAATTGCTGACACAATACATGATAAGGAAATAGATCAGGATGTCTACAGACTATTACTGTTTCTGTTTGCTGTAAAAGATCAAGCTAAGAGGTGGTTAAATAACCAACCCAAGGCCAACATAAGGACATGGAAACAGCTGACAAAAAAATTCCTGAATCAATACTTTCCCCCAAAACGGATGACACAGCTAAGGCTGGACATCCAAGGCTTTAAACAAGGAGATAATGAATCTCTTTATGATGCCTGGGAGAGATACAGAGAGATGCTACGAAAATGCCCCTCTGAAATGTTCTCAGAGTGGGTTCAGTTAGACATCTTCTATTATGGGCTTGCAGAAGGAGCTCAGATGTCTCTAGATTACTCAGCTGGTAGATCTATCCACATGAGAAAGACAATTGAAAGGCTCAAGAGCTCATTGATACAGTTGCCAGAAATCAGCATCTGTACCTAAACAGTGACCCTTCCATGAAAGAAGAGGTTAAAACAGTAACTGCTGAACTCAGCCCTGCAAAACAAGCTGCTGAATTCAATCAGCAATTGGACTTTCTAACAAAGCAGTTAACCGAATTCAAGGATAAACTACAAGAGACAAGGATGGCTAATATAAATATGGAAGAACAATTGAAGCAAACAAAGCAGCAGCTGTCAAGACAAATAACAGAAGAATGCCAAGCAGTTCAATTAAGAAGTGGAAAACATTAAATACCCCACCTCAAGGCAGCAAAGAGCTAAGGAATGAGCAAACCACCCAAAATTCACCTGAGGACAGTAAGAGCCCAGGGAAAAGTAATTCTGGCGTTAAAACCCAGCAATCTGGTGGAAGGCTGGCGCTGAACGCCCAGACCATGCCCAAGACTGGCGTTCAACGCAGTAACAAGCAAGGACTGGCGTTCAACGCCAGAAACAAGCAATGATCTGGCGTTGAACGCCCAAAATGGGCAGGATCTGGCGTTGAGCGCCCAAAATGGGCACAGTTCTGGCGTTCAGACACCAGGAACAGACAAGGAGTTGGCGTCTCACGTCACTCCAGCTTCTAACTCTGGCACTCAATTGCCAGTGAGGGATCAAACACACACAAGTGCTGATGACAACCCCTCTAAAAAGGCTTCTTCAACCACTTCTGTAGGCAATAAACCTACACAACTAAGGTTGAGGAATATAAAGCCAAGATACCTTATCCTCAAAAACTCCGGAAAGAGGAGCAGGATAAGCAATTTTCTCGCTTTGTAGATTATCTCAGGACTCTTGAAATAAAGATTCCATTTGCAGAGGCACTTGAGCAAATACCTTCTTATGCCAAGTTCATGAAAGAGATCTTGAGTCATAAAAAGGATTGGAGAGAAACAAAAAGAGTTCTCCTCACTGAAGAATGCAGTGCAGTCATTCTAAAAAGCTTTCCTGAAAAGCTTAAAGACCCTGGAGTTTTCTGATACCATGCATATTAGAAGGTAATTGTACCAAGACAGCTTTGTGCGATCTTGGGGCAAGCATAAATCTAATACCTGCATCCACTATTAGAAAGCTTGGCTTAACTGAAGAAGTTAAACCAACCCGGAGGAGCACAAGAGTGCTACTCTCATTCTAGGAAGACCCTTCCTAGCAACTGGACGAACCCTCATTGATGTCCAACAAGGGGAAATAACCCTGAGAGTCAATGATGATGAGTTTAAGTTGAATGCTGTCAAAGCCATGCAGCATCCAGACACATCAAAAGACTCATGAAAGTTGATCTTATTGACTCTTTGGTAGAAGAGATCAACATGGCTGAGAGTCTCGAATCAGAGTTGGAAGACATCTTTAAAGATGTTCAGCCTAATTTGGAGGATTCAGAGGAGATGAAAGAGCCTCTGAAATTTCCTCTGGAAGAGGAAAAACCTCCTAAACCCGAGCTCAAACCATTACCACCATCCCTGAAATATGTATTTCTGGGAGAAGGTGACACTTTTCCAGTAATCATAAGCTCTGCTTTAAATCCACAGGAAGAGAAAGCACATATTCAAGTGCTAAGGACACACAAGACAGCTCTTGGGTGGTCCATAGGTGACCTTAAGGGCATAAGCCCAGCTAGATGCATGCACAAAATCTTATTGGAGGATAATGCTAAACCAGTGGTTCAACCACAGAGGCGGCAAATCCAGCCATGAAGGAAGTGGTGCAGAAAGAGGTCACCAAATTACTAGAGCTGGGATTATTTATCCTATTTCTGATAGCCCCTGGGTGAGCCCTGTCCAAGTCGTCCCAAAAAAGGGAGGCATGACAGTGATTCATAATGAAAAAAATGAACTGGTTCCTACAAGAACAGTTACAGGGTGGCGCATGTGTATTGACTACAGAAGGCTCAATACAGCCACCAGAAAGGATCATTTTCCTTTACCATTCATAGACCAGATGCTAGAAAGACTGGCAGGTCATGATTATTACTGCTTTTTGGATGGCTACTCAGGCTATAATCAGATTGCAGTAGATCCCAGGATCAAGAAAAAACAGCATTCACATGTCCATCTGGGGTGTTTGCTTATAGAAGGATGCCATTTGGGCTGTGTAATGCGCCTGCAACCTTCCAGAGATGCATGCTCTCTATTTTCTCTGATATGGTGGAAAAATTTCTGGAAGTCTTCATGGATGACTTCTCAGTATATGGAGACTCATTCAGCTCCTGTCTTGATCACCTGAAACTTGTCCTGAAGAGATGCCAAGAGACCAACCTAGTCTTAAACTGGGAAAAATGTCACTTCATGGTGACTGAAGGGATTGTCCTTGGGCATAAAATCTCAAACAAGGGAATAGAGGTGGATCAAGCAAAAATAGAGGTAATTGAAAAATTACCACCACCTGCCAATGTTAAGGCAATCAGAAGCTTTCTGGGACATGCAGGATTCTATAGGAGGTTTATAAAGGATTTTTCAAAAATCGCAAAACCTCTAAGCAATCTGCTAGCTGCTGACACGCCATTTGTGTTTGACACAGAGTGTCTGCAAGCGTTTGAAACGCTGAAAGCCAAGCTGGTCACAGCACCAGTTATTTCTGCACCAGACTGGACATTACCATTTGAGCTAATGTGTGATGCCAGTGATCACGCATTGGTGCAGTGCTGGGGCAGAGGCATGACAAGCTTCTGCAGTCATTTATTATGCTAGCCGCATTTTAAATGATGCCCAGAAAAATTACACAACCACAGAAAAAGAATTGCTTGCAGTGGTTTATGCCATTGACAAGTTCAGATCATACTTAGTAGGATCAAAAGTGATTGTGTATACTGACCATGCTGCTCTTAAATATCTACTCACAAAGCAGGATTCAAAACCCAGGCTCATCAGATGGGTGTTGCTTCTGCAAGAGTTTGATATAGAAATAAGAGACAGAAAAGGGACAGAGAACCAAGTGGCTGATCATCTGTCCCGGATAGAGCCAGTAGAAGGGATGTCCCTCCCCTCTCTTGAGATCTCTGAGACTTTTCCGGATGAGCATTTATTTGCCATTCAGGAAACACCATGGTTTGCCGATATTGCAAACTATAAAGCTGCAAGGTTCATACCCAAAGAGTACAACAGGCAACAAAAGAAAAAATTAATCACTGATGCAAAGTACTACTTGTGGGATGAACCCTATCTCTTTAAGAGATGTGCAGACGGAATAATCGTAGGTGTGTTCCTAGAGAAGAAGCGCAGAGGATCCTATGGCATTGCCATGATCTCAATATGGAGGCCATTTCGGGGGTGAGCGAACAGCCACCAAGGTCCTCCAATGTGGCTTCTATTGGCCCACACTCTATAGAGATTCCCGGGAGTTTGTACGTAACTGTGACAGTTGCCAAAGAGCTGGTAATCTGTCCCATGGTTACGCCATGCCTCAACAAGGAATCTTGGAGATTGAGTTGTTTGACGTATGGGGAATTGACTTCATGGGACCTTTCCCACCATCATTCTTAAACACTTATATTCTGGTGGCAGTTGACTATGTATCAAAATGGTTGAGGCCATTGCCACACCCACCAATGATACTAAAGCAGTGTTGAAGTTCCTCCAGAAACATATCTTTAGCAGTTTTGGTGTCCCTAGAGTACTGATCAGTGATGGGGGCACTCACTTCTGCAACAAACAGCTTTACTCTGCCATGGATCGGTATGGGATTCGCCACAAGATAGCTACTCCATATCATCCATAAACTAATGGGCAAGCTGAAGTCTCTAACAGAGAATTAAAGAGAATCCTAGAACGGACAGTAAGTACCCGTAGAAAGGATTGGGCACGGAGCTTGGATGATGCTCTGTGGGCTTACAGAACAGCATTCAAGACCCCTATAGGGACCTCTCCATACCAACTTGTGTATGGTAAGGCATGTCACCTGCCGTGGAACTGGAACATAAAGCCTACTGGGCAACCAGATTCTTAAACTTCGATGCCAAATTAGCAGGAGAAAAATGATTGCTCCAGCTAAATGAGCTAGAGGAATTCAGATTCACTGCTTTCAAAAATGCCAAGCTTTATAAAGAGAAATAAAAAAAGTGGCATGATAGAAAGCTGTCATTTAGAATCTTTGAACCAGGACAGAAGGTTCTGCTTTTAACTCTAGACTCAGGCTATTCCCCGGGAAACTGAAATCTCGGTGGAGGAGACCATATTGATTACAAGTGTATCACCATATGGTTATGTGGAGCTTCAAGATATTGATTCTGATAAGAAGTTCATTGTCAATGGACAGAGAATCAAGCACTATCTTAAGGCAACATTGAGCAAGAGTGCTCAAGGCTGAAGCTAGATTAAAAGCTCAGTAAGGTCCAGCTAAAGACAATAAAGAAGCGCTTGCTGGGAGGCAACCCAGCCATGGGGCATCAATCCTCTAAGCATTTTGCCCTATTTTTATTTTTTATTTGTTTATATAAAGTTCATTGATAATAAGGTAAAGAATCAATTGCATAAGTTCACAGGGTTACAGAAGGAATCTACACACAAAACAGAGAAAAAGAGCTCACTGGCAAGAAAACTCCCTTAAGAGCCTGTTTTGGGCGTTCAGCACCCAAAAGAGGCATCCAGTGGGCGCTGAACGCCAGTAAGGATAGTTATCTGGCGTTTAACGCCAGAAAAGGGCAACAACTGGGCGTTGAACGCCCAGGAGAGCAGCATTTGGGCGTTGAACGCCCTAAACAGGCAGCGTTTGGGCGTTCAAATGCCAGGATGATGGGGAGGAGGTAAATTCATTTTTCTTCATAGTTTTTATTTTAATTTTAATTTTCATGTTTCAATTCATGATTTCTTACATAAACATATTAAGAACCCTGATTTCTCAAATTCCTAATTTCCAAAAACCCTATTTTAAAAATAGCAAATGTATCTTAATCCATAAGCACCAACCCTCTTTTTCAATCCAATTCAACTCTTTTTCAAAAATTTTTAAAACAAATCTATCTCTTTTCATTCAAAAATCTTTTCAACTAATCAATATCTTTTTCAAATCTCCACATTATCTTTTTAAAAATTTAGAATTATCTTTTTCAAAAATCTTTCATATCTTTTCAATTTTAAACTATATCCTCTCATATCTTCTATCTTATCTTTTCCAAATCAATTTTTTATCATATCTTTTCTAAATTTTGAACCCACCCCCCGTCCCTTTAAATATGGGTTCGGCCTCCCTTCCCTTCCATCAACAATTGCACCTAGCTCTCCTTCTATCCCTCTCCTTTCTTTTCTTTTGCTTGAGGACAAGCAAACCTTTAAGTTTGGTGTGTTTATCCGTGATCACTAAGATCATGGCTCCTAAGGGAAAACAACCCACTTCAAGAGGTAAGAAAGAGAGCGTTCCAAAACCACTTTGGAATCAAGGGAAGTTCTTATCTAAAGAACATTCATACCATTATTACAAAATAATGGATCTAAGATCAGTGATCCCGGAAGTTAGATTCGATCTGAAAGAAGACGAATATCCGGAGATCCAGGAGCAAATTCGAATCAGGAACTGGGAGGTCCTAGCTAATCCTGAGACAAAAGTGGGAAGGAATATGGTCCAGGAATTCTATGCTAACATGTGGCAGACAGACAAGCAAAAACTATCTGGAACTGCTTTCTATGAATATCGGACTGTGGTTAGAGGAAAGATTGTTCATACCAACCCTGACAAGATCAGGGAGATCTTAAAGCTACCTCAGCTGAAAGATGATCCAGACTCTTTCAACAGGAGAATGATGAGAACAGACAAGGGCCTGGATAAGATTCTAGAGGATATATGTATCTCTAGAGCCAGATGGACCACCAGCACGAAGGGTGTCCCAAATCAACTCAAAAGAGAAGATCTCAAACCAGTCGCCAGAGGATGGTTGGACTTCATTGGGCATTCTCTGCTGCCCACTAGCAACCATTCTGAAGTCACTGTTAAAAGAGCAGTGATGATCCATTGTATCATGATGGGAAAAGAAGTGGAAGTTTATCAACTGATTTCAACTGAATTCTACAAAATTGCTAACAAAAATTCTAAAGAGGCCAGGTTGGCTTATCCAAGCTTGATTTCTCTGCTCTGCAAAGATGCTGGAGTAAGGATGGGAATAACTGAGTATATCTCATTGAGAAACCAATCACCAAAGCATCAATGGAAAAACATCAAGCACAGGATGATCTCATCAAGAAGAAAACACAAGAATTTCTCCCAAAAATCCCTCAATCTGAATATTGGGAGTATCTTCAAACATCAGTTACCAAGATGCAAGAAGCTATGGAACAAATAATAAAGGAACAGAAGGAACAAAGTCAAATTCTTTGCTATTTGATTAAAGAACAAGAGGAGCAAGGGTGTGACTTGAGGGAACTGAAGCGCCAGAAGTTATCTCTTGAAGGACCAAGCACCCCACAGATCCGAGGAACATCCACTTTCCAGAACAAAGGTTGTTAAATTCCAATTTCTGCTTTAACTCTGTGATAGTTGTCGTTATAGGAGTTTACCTTAGGAGTCATATAGTAGTAATTAGTGTCTATTTTGATTTTACCTCCAATTAAGTTATAGTCTATTTTTCTCATCATCAGCAGACATAAATAAAATAGTAGATCTTTTGAATAAGAGGAAATAAAATTCAAATTTTTTTTATTAGAAAAATTCTAATTAGTAACATGTGGTGGCAATGCTTTCTGTCTTCTGAATGAATGCTTGAATAGTGCATATGTCTTTTGAATTTGTTGTTTAAGACTGTTAAATATGTTGGCTCTTGAAAGAATGATGAACATGAGACATGTTATTGATAATCTGAAAAATCATAAAAATGATTCTTGAAGCAAGAAAAAGCAGCAAAGAACAAAGCTTGCAGAAGAAAAAAAAAAGAGAAAGCAAGCAGAAAAAGCCAATAGCCCTTAAAACCAAAAGGCAAGGGTAATAAAAAGGATCCCAAGGCTTTGAGCATTAGTGGATAGGAGGGCCTAAAGGAATAAAATCCTGGCCTAAGCGGCTAAACCAAGCTGTCCCTAGCCATGTGCTTGTGGCGTGAAGGTGTCAAGTGAAAACTTGAGACTGAGCGGTTAAAGTCAAGGTCCAAAGCAAAAAAGAAGAGTGTGCTTAAGAACCCTAGACACCTCTAATTGGGGACTTTAGCAAAGTTGAGTCACAATCTGAAAAGGTTCACCCAATTATGTGTCTGTGGCATTTATGTATCCGGTGGTAATACTGGAAAACAAAGTGCTTAGGGCCACGGCCAAGACTCATAAAGTAGCTGTGTTCAAGAATCATCATACTGAAATAGGAGAATCAATAACACTATCTGAATTCTAAGTTCCTATAGATGCCAATCACTCTGAGCTTCAATGGATAAAGTGAGATGCCAAAACTGTTCGGAAGCAAAAAGCTACTAGTCACTCAAAAACTCTGAGATATTATTGCTTCTTGACTTATTAGTCTTCTATTTTATTTGTCTAGTTGCTTGAGGACTGATGACAAGTCATCACAGCCTAGTTTCACTAGCCTTTTTCTTTTGTTTTCAATTGAATTATGCACTTTCTTGAGCCAAAAGCAAGCCAATTGGGTAGATTTTCATGTTTCCTTTGATTTAATCAACCATGTAGAATTCATGCTATTTCATGAGGTTTTATGCTATAATTGTCATATATTATGAAAGAATGAATATCTCATGATTTTGAGCATAGCTTTGATGTGTTTGGTTGATTAATGATAGGTGAAGAAAGCTTGGAGAAAGGTTGATGCAAGAAGGAATGGCTAGGAGGAATGACTTGAGTCTTGGATTAATTATGAACCAGGAAGCAAAAGCTGGACAAAAGTTAGCCCCTAACTTTTTGGCTAACTTTTGGCATGAAAAACACTCCCTGGATGCACCAAAAGTTTGCGCCAACGTTAGCCCCTAACTTTTTGGCTAACGTTGGCGCCTGAAAAACTCCCTGGCTAGAAAACGTTTGCGCCAACATTAGCCCCTAACTTTCTGGCTAACGTTGGCGCCATGAATAACTAAAGGGAGGCCAACGTTGGAGCAAAAGTTAGACCCCTAACTTTTGCCCCAACGTTGGTATCAGCAAAACAAGGGTGTTGATGTGAAAAGTTGAGCAAAAGTTAGACCCTAACTTTTACTCCAACTTTTACTCAAGCTTTCATGATTCAACCCGGTTCAATTCGGTTCTTCTCCAAACTCCAAGAGCAATCAACCAAGGCCTCTCTCAACCCAATTCCACCAAGAGCAAAGGCCCAATTGAAGGCTTGAAGACCATTTGAAGAAAGTGTATAAATAGATTAGAATTTAAGTTTTAAGAGAGCTTCCCTTTTTAGTTTTTCAGAACAGCTTTCTTTTCGGTTTTCTGAGAGCTCACTTTTACATTTCTTAGCATTGTTGTTTTAATTCAAGAGAATTTGGGAGGAGAATTGATCTCTCTTCTTCCTTGTTATTGCCCAGCACTCTTTACTTTTCTTGTCTTGGATTTTTGGGTAGAGAATTGAAGAAATTCTGTTTCAATCTCACCTTGGGATCTTGTTTAATTTTCTGCTTAATTGAATTTCAGTTTTGGTTACTTGCTTCTTCATCTACTTTCTTTGCAATTTACAATTTCCTTTGCAATTGTGCTTGTTGGATCTAGGAAGGCATTGAGATCTAGACTTGGTTTTCTAGTCTCTTGGGTCCTGAGATCTGGATTTCCCATTTTCCATTCCCTGTTTACTGTTTTCGTGCTCATTTACATTTCTGTTTTAAGATCCGGTTTGATTCAAGACATCCTTTACTTCTCTGCTTGTTGCAATTTTACATTTCCTTGTTTAATTTCTGCAAATCCAACTCCCCATTCCCTTTACAATTCAAGCCATTTACATTTCTTGCACTTTAAGATTTTGCAATTTACATTTCTTGCGTTCTAAGTTTCTGCCATTTAATTTCTTGTTCTTTAAGATTCAGCACTTTAATTCCTGTTCTCTTTAATTTCATGCCAATTACCCATTCCCTTTACTTTCTATGCAATTTAATTTCTGCAAATCACAAATCTCTCAACCAAATCTTGATTCGCTTGACTAAATCAACCACTAAACTAAAATTGCTCAATCCTTCAATCCCTGTGGGATCGACCTCACTCCCGTGAGTTATTATTACTTGATGCGACCCGGTGCACTTGCCGGTTAAGTTTGGGTGTTTTGGAGAAATTCGTTTTTCCGCGAAAATATCCCATCAAGTTTTTGGCGCCGTTGCCGGGGATTGAATTAGATTGACAATGATTAAGTGAGGTGGTGATCTAGATCTAGCATTTTTATTTTCTGTTCCTTTAATTTTCAATTAACCCACTAACTGTTTGAATTTTTGCCTGAGATGACTGAAACTTCGCTTTAGCAACAAAGTGAAGTTTTCCGGGAAATTTCTGGCTCTATGCAATGCTCTTGCTTATACAAGAGAAGCAATTTCTGCCACTAATCTCCCAAGTCCATCAACTGTTTGATACTTTGTGCCAGCTAACCTTCTGAATCACATTCTAAGCTTGAAAATATTCAATCATCACTTGAATTGTTTGTGAGTGTGCAGATCATGGAGGGGAACTCAACAAATGCTAGCAATCATGAGAGTAATATCCCCACCTTGGATGATAATGTAACCCATAGTTCGAAGCAACTATCCATAGCCATGAATGATGTTGCCCAATGGTTTGAAGCTTTTCCACAAGGAAACATTATCGGATGGGAAGAACTGATGAGTGAACTCCTAGTCAAGTTAAACCCATCACAGAGAGTTGTTAAGCCAGAGGCAGAAGTACATCCATTCACACAAGAGAAAGAAATTGAAGGTGCTCGTGTAGTCATAAGCCAAAACAAGCAGATGCATCAGCAGACTCTACAACAACTAGACATGATGGCCAGAAAAATCACTGAGTTGAGACATGCTGTAGTACATACATACAACCTAACTCAAAGCTCATATGGGTGTAATCAAGATGAACACAGTTTTGGGGCCATTAACCATGAGCAACAAAGTTATGAGCAACTACAGTCTCCAAGCAATCACTCTAGCATGCTCCAACACAGGCCTCAGAATGATGTGTACAATCCACCTTGGAGAACTCATTCTAATGGGAGGGGGGTTGAGAACCAAAACCAAAGACCAAGGGACTTCAACAGCAACAATCCCAGCTTCAAAAATCAACTTAAAACACACCCCCACAACAACAATCACACGCACTTCCAACCCCATCCTACCTCACCATTCGTCCAAAATGACCTTCATCGACCACCACAATTGACACAGCCACAACCACTCCCAACCTTTCAAAGAATCTATATTCTAGAAATGCTGATAGAGAGGTCCATAAAAATTCAAGAAATGATGGCAATAGAGCAGGAAGAAATAAAGAAACATCAAGAGATGATAAGCAAGAACCAAGAGGCTTCACTCAGAAGACTTGAAAGGCAGATAGAACAACTGGTTCAAAACCTTGCTGAATTGGGAGAGAAGAAGGGGACTCTGAACCCAAAGAGCCATGAAAAGGATGCTGGATTAAAAGAGAAGGGAGTCATGGAGGAAAGTAACAAGGCTATGGAAAGAGAAACAGAAAGAAGGAAGCCCATAGCAAGAGAAGGAAACCTAAGGCAACGGAAGCCTCAACTTCCATGATCAGAGGATGAAGGATGTCAAGCTAATGACAATAAAAGAGCGCTTGTTAGGAGGCAACCCAACCTGAGGTAGTTTTCTGTTCATAACTATTTTAATAAAAAGGTTAATTAGTTTTATCTATAATGCAAGAAGCTAAGTTTGGTGTTGCACACCAAAACAATCTAAAGGAGAATGAAGGATTCTAAGTTTGGTGTTCCACCAAAATCCCATCATAAAACACATTCTCACTTTCTGCATGATGCTGGCTTCAAGCATGTTGGATGAACTAGTTAACTATTCTGCTGTTTCCTAGTTTTCAGTTTTATTGCTTTTGAAAAAGAAAAAAAAAAGAAAAAGAGTTTCACACATGGTTAATTCAATGCATGAGAACCATTGGCAAGGTACTAAGTTTGGTGTTCCCACACCAAAGTAAGTTCAAAAGCCCACAAATAAATCATGCAAGCTAACCATTTCTTCTTTCAAGTGCTTGGGGAACAAGCAACTTTCAATATCATTGCAAAGCATCATACAAGCCTTTGGGAGGATTAAGAATCATCAACCAAAAAATGAAAGAGGAATGTGTGGATCAGTGATGATGATGATGAGGAGTGAAGCAAGCGAACTCCAAAAGGTTGTATTGTTAAGTGATTATCTTACATCAAACACTGCTATGATTGAGAGTGGTTTAGTTTCCCTGATTATCTATCTGCATAGCATAATTTTTCTGTAATTCAATAAGCAAGATGCTTGGTCATTCACAACATTTTTCTCTTCAAAACTTGTTTGCACTCAATGTTCAAAAATGCATCACATGAAAGTTCTTTGAAAAGAAGGATTGAGGAATTAAACAATTTTGAGGCAAGCAAAAGATTAGGAGAAGTGGCGGTTCTAGTTGTATGATTATGTATTGAGGTTGCATGCTTGTGAAAACTTGCATGGGAGCTCATAGGCAGGACATGAAGTTCAAAGAAGTATTGTGGAGATTCTCAAAAATCTATTGATCCAAGAAGCAGCAAACAAAACAAAAGAAAATAAAGAAAATACAAAAGCAAAAAGAACATGGCCCAAGGCTCTGAGCATCAATTACTAGGCAGAAAAAGAGAGAAGAAACAAAACTCAAAGAGTTGTTAGCCTAGTAAATGCTTGTGGTTGAGCTATGTCAAGGAAAGAGGCTTGAGCAAGTAAATCCTTAGGGGGCTTTAACACCTAATACCTTAAAACCAACTGGTTTAGGAGTATTGATTGAAAGCTTATCTAAAGAGCCGCTTTGAGACATGACACTTAGAGTCAAGGTCAAAGCACAGAAACTATAAGCTGCTTCAAGGTGACTACATAT
This sequence comes from Arachis hypogaea, assembly GCF_003086295.3. NCBI lineage: Eukaryota > Viridiplantae > Streptophyta > Magnoliopsida > Fabales > Fabaceae > Arachis > Arachis hypogaea. The sequence continues at coordinate 67,881,993 of NC_092053.1, forward strand.
AAAGAGATCTCCATGATACATTTGGATGAAAATCCTAAGACCTAAGACTCCCAATATTTGAGGACTAGTGAGCACTGAAACCCTTGTATGAGCATATGATTTAGAGTTCACCCCACTGACACTTAATCACTTCACTCACAGGACCTTACAATTTATTCTTCAATCCGTCTTAAGTGAAAGAACCTATGAGCATAATTCATTTCTTGCTTGGGGACAAGCAAGCTTTAAGTTTGGTGTTGTGATGACAAGTCATCACAGCCTAGTTTCACTAGCCTTTTTCTTTTGTTTTCAATTGAATTATGCACTTTCTTGAACCAAAAGCAAGCCAATTGGGTAGATTTTCATGTTTCCTTTGATTTAATCAACCATGTATGAATTCATGCTATTTCATGAGGTTTTATGCTATAATTGTCATATATTATGAAAGAATGAATATCTCATGATTTTGAGCATAGCTTTGATGTGTTTGGTTGATTAATGATAGGTGAAGAAAGCTTGGAGAAAGGTTGATGCAAGAAGGAATGGCTAGGAGGAATGACTTGAGTCTTGGATTAATTATGAACCAGGAAGCAAAAGCTGGACCAAAAGTTAGCCCCTAACTTTTTGGCTAACTTTTGGGCAAAAGCTGGACCAAAAGTTAGCCCCTAACTTTTTGGCTAACTTTTGGCATGAAAAACACTCCCTCTATGCACCAAAAGTTTGCGCCAACGTTAGCCCCTAACTTTTTGGCTAACGTTGGCGCCTGAAAAACTCCCTGGGCTAGCAAAAGTTTGCGCCAATGATAGCCCCTAACTTTCTGGCTAACGTTGGTGCCATGAATAACTAAAGGAGGCCAACGTTGGAGCAAAAGTTAGACCCCTAACTTTTGCCCCAACGTTGGTATCAGCAAAACAAGGGTGCTGATGTGAAAAGTTGGAGCAAAAGTTAGACCCTAACTTTTACTCCAACTTTTACTCAAGCTTTCATGATTCCAACCCGGTTTAATTCGGTTCTTCTCCAAACTCCAAGAGCAATCAACCAAGGCCTCTCTCAACCCAATTCCACCAAGAGCAAAGGCCCAATTGAAGGCTTGAAGACCATTTGAAGAAAGTGTATAAATAGATTAGAATTTAAGTTTTAAGAGAGCTTCCCTTTTTAGTTTTTCAGAACAGCTTTCTTTTCGGTTTTGCTGAGAGCTCACTTTTACATTTCTTAGCATTGTTGTTTTAATTCAAGAGAATTTGGGAGGAGAATTGATCTCTCTTCTTCCTTGTTCTTGCCCAGCACTCTTTACTTTTCTTGTCTTGGATTTTTGGGTAGAGAATTGAAGAAATTCTGTTTCAATCTCACCTTGGGATCTTGTTTAATTTTCTGCTTAATTGAATTTCAGTTTCGGTTACTTGCTTCTTCATCTACTTTCTTTGCAATTTACAATTTCCTTTGCAATTGTGCTTGTTGGATCTAGGAAGGCATTGAGATCTAGACTTGGTTTTCTAGTCTCTTGGGTCCTGAGATCTGGATTTCCCATTTCCCATTCCCTATTTACTGTTTTCGTGCTCATTTACATTTCTGTTTTAAGATCCGGTTTGATTCAAGACATCCTTTACTTCTCTGCTTGTTGCAATTTTACATTTCCTTGTTTAATTTCTGCAAATCCAACTCCCCATTCCCTTTACAATTCAAGCCATTTACATTTCTTGCACTTTTAGATTTTGCAATTTACATTTCTTGCGTTCTAAGTTTCTGCCATTTAATTTCTTGTTCTTTAAGATTCAGCACTTTAATTCCTGTTCTCTTTAATTTCATGCCAATTACCCATTCCCTTTACTTTCTATGCAATTTAATTTCTGCAAATCACAAATCTCTCAACCAAATCTTGATTCGCTTGACTAAATCAACCACTAAACTAAAATTGCTCAATCCTTCAATCCCTGTGGGATTGACCTCACTCCCGTGAGTTATTATTACTTGATGCGACCCGGTGCACTTGCCGGTTAAGTTTGGGTGTTTTGGAGAAATTCGTTTTTCCGCGAAAATATCCCATCAAGGACAAGCAACAGTTCAAGTTTGGTGTTGTGATGAGCAGATATTTTATACGCTTTTTGGGGTTAATTTCATATAGATTTTAGTATGTTTTAGTTGGTTTTTAGTTTATTTTCATTAGTTTCTAGGCAAAATCCACATTTCTGGACTTTACTATGAGTTTGAGTGTTTTTCTGTAATTTCAGATATTTTCTAGCTGAAATTGAGGGAGCTGAGCAAAAATCTGATTCAGGCTGAAAAAGGACTGCTGATGCTGTTGGATTCTGATCTCCCTGCACTCAAAATGGATTTTCTGGAGCTACAGGACTCCAAATGGCGTGCTTCCAATTGTGTTGGAAAGTAGACATCCAGGGCTTTCCAGCAATATATAATAGTCCAAACTTTGCTCAAGGATAGATGACGTAAAATGGCGTTCAACACCATCTCTCTACCCAATTCTGGCGTCCAGCGCCAGAAACAAGTTGCAAGTTGGAGTTCAACGCCAGAAAAGGATCCAAAGCTGGCGTTGAACGCCCAAAACAGCCCAGGCACGTGAAAGCTTTAGTCTCAGCCCCAGCACACACCAAGTGGGCCCCAGAAGTGGGTTTCTGCACTATCTGTTATAGTTTACTCATTTTCTGTAAACCTAGGTTACTAGTTTAGTATTTAAACAACTTTTAGGGACTTACTTTGTATCTCATGACATTTTAGATCTGAACTTTGTACTCTTTGACGGCATGAGTCTCTAAACTCCATTGTTGGGGGTGAGGAGCTTTGTTGTGTCTCGTTGAATTAATGCAAGTATTTCTGTTTTCCATTCAAACATGCGTGTTCCTACCTAAGATATCCATTCGCGCCTAACTATGGAGAAGGTGATGATCAGTGACACTCATCACCTTCCTCAATCCATGAACGTGTGTTGACAATCACCTCCGTTCTACATCAGATTTAATGAATATCTCTTAGATTCCTTAATCAGAATCTCCGTGGTATAAGCTAGATTGATGGCGGCATTCATGAGAATCCGGAAAGTCTAAACCTTGTCTGTAGTATTCCGAGTAGGATTCTGGGATTGGATGGCTGTGACGAACTTCAAACTCGCGAGTGCTGGGTGTAGTGACAGACGCAAAAGGATAGTAAATCCTATTCCGGTACGACTGAGAACCTACAGATGATTAGCCGTGCGGTGACAGCGCACCTGGACCCTTTTCACTGGAAGGATGGATGGTAGCCATTGACAACGGTGATCCACCTACACATAGCTTGCCATAGGAGGACGTGCGTGCGTGAATCAGAAGACAGAGGAAAGCAGAGATTCTGAAAATAAATCATCTCCAAAGATAGCTTCATTTAAAGAACGCGGGTAAGCACAACGTAAAAAAAACCAGGAAAAAATCCGGAGAAGCCTGCCAAAGATGAGCCCATTACGGCTCGCCTTTAGGTGTCCTCCTCGTGATAGCGTCATTTAAAGAACGAGGGTAAGCACAACGTAAAAAAAAAAACCAGGAAAAAAACCCGAGGAGCCTGCCGAAGATGAGGCCATTACGGCTCGCCTTTAGGTGTCCTCCTCGGGATAGCGTCATTCAAAGAACGAGGGTCAGCACAACGTAAAAAAAAAAAAAAAACAGGGGAGCCTACCGAAAATGAGTCCATTATGGCTTGTGATGTGTATTTTCGGAAAACGAAAAACGAATTCCAAACACATAAAACTAACCGGCAAGTGCACCGGGTCATATCAAGTAATAAAACTCACGGGAGTGAGGTTGGTCCCACAGGGATTGAAGGATTGAGCAATTTTAGTTTAGTGGTTGATTTAGTCAAGCGAATCAAGAGTTGATTTGAGTGGTTTGTATTTGACAGAAGCTAAATTGCATGAAATTAAAAGGGAGAAGGGTAGATTGCAGAAAATTAAAGAGCAAAGAAAGTAAATAAGCTGAATCTTAAAGAACAAGTAATGTAAATTGCAGAAACTTAGATTGCAAGAAATGTAAATTGCAGAATCTTCAAGTGCAAGAAATGTGAATGGCTTGAATGGTAAAGGAATTGGGAAGTGGATTTGCAGAAATTTAACAAGGAAAAGTAAATTGCATTAATCAGACAAGTAAAAGTGACTTGAATTGAACCGGATCTCAAACGGAAATGTAAATGAACTTGAAAAGCTTTAAACAGAGAATTTAAAATGCAAACTCCAGATCTCAGGACCCAAGAGACTAGATAACCGAGTCTAGATCTCAATGCCTTCCTAGATCCAAATGTAGAATTCAATTGCAAGAAATTAAAGATCAAAACAGAAGAAAGCTTGAATGTAGATCTCAATTCTCCAATGGTGCAGTAAAAGAAACAGAAAGAGATCTCAAGGTGAGATTGAGACAGAATTTCCCCAATTCTCAACACCCAAGACTCAAGACAAGTGTAATTGAAATTGAAAACAAGAAAACTAAGAGGAAGAGAATTCAATTCTCCTTCCCCAAACTCAGAAACTCAGAACAATTCAAAATCCAAAAGCTCTCCAAAAATCACTTAGTAAAAACTCAGAAGGAAAAGCTCTCCTAAAACTTAAATCCTAAGCTATTTATACACTTTCTTCAAATGGTCTTCAAGCTTTGAATTGGCTTTGCTCTTGATGGAATTGGGTTGATAAAGGCCTTGGTTGATTGCTCTTGGAGTTGGAGAAAGATCTATTGTGAACCGGGTTGAAATCATAAAAGTTTGAGTAAAAGTTTGAGGCAAACTTTTACTCAAACTTTTTATACCAGATGGCTTCTCTTGCTGCTACCAACGTTTGGGCTAAAGTTTGAGGTCAAACTTTTGCTCAAATGTTGGCCCCCTTGTGCATATGTGTGGCGCCAACGTTTGCCAAAAATCTTGAGGCAAATGTTGGCGCAAACTTTTCTCCTCCAGGGTGTGCAAGTGTGGCACCAACGTTTGCCAAAAAATTTGAGGCAAACGTTGGCGCAAGCTTTTCTCCTCCAGGGTGTTGGTTTTGTGATGCCAACGTTTGCCAAAAAGTTTGAGGCAAACGTTGGCTCAAGCTTTTCTCCCAAAAGTTTGAGCTAAAGTTTGAGGCAAACTTTTGCTCAAGCTTGTTTTCCTCTGGAGTGTTTTCAATTCTTCCAAAAGTTTGAGCTAAAGTTTGAGGCAAACTTTGGCTCAAGCTTTTTCCTCTGCATGTTTCAACTCTTCTAAAGTTTGAGCAAAAGGTTTGAGGCAAACTTTGGCTCAAACTTTTGTTCTCTCTTGCTCCTAGCCATTCCTTCTTCCTTCAACCTTCTTCAAAACTCTTTCCACCTATCATCAATCAATCAAAACAATCAAAGCTATGCCCCAAATCATGTGATTGTGTTTCTTTCATAATATATGACAATTATAGCATAAAATCTCATGAAAGTGCATGAATTCATACATGGTTGATTGAATCAAAGGAAACATGGAAATCTACCCAATTGGCTTGCTAATGGCTTAAGAAAGTGCATAAAATCAATTGAAAACAAAAGAAAAAGGCTAGTGAAACTAGTTAAAGAATGAGGATAAGCACAACGTAAAAAAAACCGGGAAAAAAATCGGAGAAAAAAACCGGAGGAGCCTCCCGAAGATGAGGCCATTACGGCTCGCCTTTAGGTGTCCTCCTGGGGACAGCGTTATTTAAAGAACGAGGGTCAGCACAATGTAAAAAAATGAAAAAAAAGGGGGAAAAAACTGGAAAAAAAAACTTGAGGAGTCAGCCGAAGATGAGGCCATTACAGCTCGCATTTAGGTATCCTCCTCGGGATAGCGTGATGTAAAGAACGAGGGTAAGCACAACGTAAAAAAAAAAGGAAAAAAAATCGGAAAAAAATCGGAGAAAGAAACCGGAGGAGCCTGCAGAAGATGAGCCCATTACGGCTCGCCTTTAGGTGTCCTCCTCGTGATAGCGTCATTTAAAGAACGAGGGTCACCATAACGTAAAAAAAAACGGAGGAGCCTACCGAAAATGAGTCCATTATGGCTCACCTTTAGGTGTCCTACTCGAGATAGCTTCATTTAAAGAACGAGGGTAAGCACAACGTAAAAAAAAAAAACCAGGAAAAAATCCGGAGGAGCCTGCCGAAGATGATCCCATTACGGCTCGCCTTTAGGTATCCTCCTCGTGATAACGTCATTTAAAGAACGAGGGTAAGCACAACGTAAAAAAAACCAGGAAAAAAACTGGAGGAGCCTGCCGAAAATGAGGCCATTACGGCTCACCTTGAGGTGTCCTCCTCGGGATAGCGTCATTTAAAGAACGAGGGTCAGCACAACGTAAAAAAAAAAAAAAACCGGAGGAGCCTACCGAAAATGAGTCCATTATGGCTCGCCTTTAGGTATCTTCCTCGTGATAGCGTCATTTAAAGAACGAGGGTAAGCACAACGTAAAAAAAAACCAGAAAAAAACAGGAGGAGCCTGCCGAAAATGAGGCCATTACGGCTCGCCTTTAGGTATCCTCCTCGTGATAGCGTCATTTAAAGAACGAGGGTAAGCACAACGTAAAAAAAAACCAGGAAAAAAACCGGAAGAGCCTGCCGAAAATGAGGCCATTACGGCTCGCCTTTAGGTGTCCTCCTCGGGATAGCGTCATTTAAAGAACGAGGGTCAGCACAACGTAAAAAAAAAAAAAACCGGAGGAGCCTACCGAAAATGAGTCCATAATGGCTCGCCTTTAGGTGTCCTCCTCAGGATAGCGTCATTTAAATAACGAGGGTCAGCACAACGTAAAAAAAAAACAAGAAAAAAATCGGAGGAGCCTGCCGAAGATGAGGCAATTACAGCTCGCCTTTAGGTGTCCTCCTCGGGATAGCGTCATTTAAATAACGAGGGTCAGCACAACGTAAAAAAAAAAACCAGAAAAAAAAATCGGAGGAGCCTGCCGAAGATGAGGCAATTACAGCTCGCCTTTAGGCGTCCTCCTCGGGATAGCGTCATTTAAATATCGTGGGTCAGCACAATGTAAAAGAAAAACAGGATAGCGTCATTTAAAGAACGAGGGTCAGCACAACGTAAAAAAAAAACCCGGAGGAGCCTGCCGAAAATGAGTCCATTATGGCTCGCCTTTAGGTGTCTTCCTCGGGATAGCGTCATTTAAATAACGATGGTCAGCACAACGTAAAAAAAAAACCAGGAAAAAAAAATCGGAGGAGCCTACCGAAGATGAGGCAATTACGGCTCGCCTTTAGGTGTCCTCCTCGGGATAGCGTCATTTAAATTACGAGGGTCAACACAACGTAAAAAAAAAAACCAGGAAAAAAAACCGGAGGAGTCTACCGAAGATGAGGCAATTACGGCTCACCTTTAGGTGTCCTCTTTGGGATAGCGTCATTTAAAGAACAAGGGTCAGCACAACGTAATAAAAAAAACTAGAAAAAAACCTGAGAAAAAAAACCAGATGAGTCTGCCGAAGATGAGGCCATTACGGCTCGCCTTTAGGTGTCCTCCTCGTGATAGCGTCATTTAAAGAACGAGGGTCAGCACAATGTACAACAAAAAAAAGGGAAAAAAACCGGAGGAGCCTGCCGAAGATGAGGCCATTACGGCTCGTGTTTAGGTGTCCTCCTCGGGATAGCGTCATTTAAATAGTGAGGGTTAGCACAACGTAAAAAAAAAAATCGGAGGAGCCTGCTGAAGATGAGGCTATTATGGCTCGCCTTTAGGTGTCCTCCTCGGGATAGCGTCATTTAAATAACGATGGTCAGCACAACGTAAAAAAAAAAACCAGGAAAAAAAATCGGAGGAGCCTACCGAAGATGAGGCAATTACGGCTCGCCTTTAGGTGTCCTCCTCGGGATAGCGTCATTTAAATAACGAGGGTCAACACAACGTAAAAAAAAAAAACCAGGAAAAAAAACCGGAGGAGTCTACCGAAGATGAGTCAATTACGGCTCACCTTTAGGTGTCCTCTTTGGGATAGCATCATTTAAAGAACAAGGGTCAGCACAACGTAATAAAAAAAACTAGAAAAAAACCTGAGAAAAAAAACCAGGTGAGTCTGCCGAAGATGAGGCCATTACGGCTCGCCTTTAGGTGTCCTCCTCGTGATAGCGTCATTTAAAGAACGAGGGTCAGCACAATGTACAACAAAAAAAAGGGAAAAAAAACCGGAGGAGCCTGCCGAAGATGAGGCCATTACGGCTCGTGTTTAGGTGTCCTCCTCGGGATAGCGTCATTTAAATAGTGAGGGTTAGCACAACGTAAAAAAAAAAACCGGAGGAGCCTGCTGAAGATGAGGCCATTACGGCTCGCCTTTAGGTGTCCTCCTCGGGATAGCGTCATTTAAAGAACGAGGGTCAGCACAATGTACAACAAAAAAAAGGGAAAAAAACCGGAGGAGCCTGCCGAAGATGAGGCCATTACGGCTCGTGTTTAGGTCTCCTCCTCGGGATAGCGTCATTTAAAGAATGAGGGTCAGCACAACGTAAAAAAAAAAACCGGGAAAGAAACAGGAGGAGCCTGCCGAAGATGAGGCCATTATGGCTTGCCTTTAGGCGTCTTCCTCGGGATAGCGTCATTTAAAGAACGAGGGTCAGCACAACGAAAGAAAAAAATAACGGGAAAAAAACCGGAAAAAAAACCAGAGGAGCCTGCCAAAGTTAAGGCCATTACGGCTTGCCTTTAGGTGTCCTCCTCGGGATAGCGTCATTTAAAGAACGAGGGTCAGCAGAACGTAAAAAAAAATGAAAAAAAACCGAGAAAAAACCGGAAAAAAAACCGGAGGAGCCTGCCGAAGATGAGGCCATTACGGCTTGCCTTTAGGTGTCCTCCTCGGGATAGCGTCATTTAAAGAACGAGGGTCAGAACACCGTAAAAAAAATGAAAAAAAAACCGAGAAAAAACCAAAAAAAAAATCGGAGGAGCCTGCCGAAAATGAGTCCATTACGGCTCGCCTTTAGGTGTCTTCCTCGGGATAGCGTCATTTAAATAATGAGGGTCAGCACAACGTAAAAAAAAATTAAAAAAAAATCGGAGGAGCCTAGCAAAGATGAGGTAATTACGGCTCACCTTTAGGTGTCCTCCTGGGATACCGCATTTAAATAACGAGGGTCAGCACAACATAAAAAAAAAACAAGAAAAAAAATCGGAGGAGCCTGCCGAAGATGAGGCAATTACAGCTAGCCTTTAGGTGTCCTCCTCGGGATAGCGTCATTTAAATAACGAGGGTCAGCAAAACGTAAAAAAAAATCAGAAAAAAAAATCGGAGGAGCCTGCCGAAGATGAGGCAATTACGGCTCGCCTTTAGGTGTCCTCCTCGGGATAGCGTCATTTAAATAACGTGGGTTAGCACAACGTAAAAAAAAAACAGGAAAAAAACCGGAGGAGCCTACCGAAGATGAGGCCATTACGGCTCGCCTTTAGGTGTCCTCCTCAGGATAGCGTCATTTAAAGAACGAGGGTCAGCACAACGTAACAAAAAAAAAAAACCGGAGGAGCCTGCCGAAAATGAGTCCATTATGGCTCGCCTTTAGGTGTCCTCCTCGGGATAGCGTCATTTAAATAACGATGGTCATCACAACGTAAAAAAAAAACCAAGAAAAAAAATCGGAGGAGCCTGCTGAAGATGAGGCAATTACGGCTGGCCTTTAGGTGTCCTCCTCGGGATAACGTCATTTAAATAACGAGGGTCAACACAACGTAAAACAAAAAAACCAGGAAAAAAAACCGGAGGAGCCTACCGAAGATGAGGCAATTACGGCTCACCTTTAGGTGTCCTCTTTGGATAGCGTCATTTAAAGAACAAGGGTCAGCACAACGTAATAAAAAACTGGAAAAAAACCTGAGAAAAAAAACCAGAGGAGCCTGCCGAAGATGAGGCTATTACGGCTTGCCTTTAGGTGTACTCCTCGGGATAGCGTCATTTAAAGAACGAGGGTCAGCACAACGTAAAAAAAAAATGAAAAAAAAATGAGAAAAAACCAGAAAAAAACCGGAGGAGCCTGCCGAAGATGAAGCCATTATGGCTTGCCTTTAGGTGTCCTTCTCAGGATAGCATCATTTAAAGAACGAGGGTAAGCACAACGTAAAAAAAAAGGGAAAAAGCGGAGAAAAAAACCGGAGGAACCTGCCGAAGATGAGGCCATTACGGCTCGCCTTTAGGTGTCCTCCTCGTGATAGCGTCATTTAAAGAACGAGGGTCAGCACAATGAACAACAAAAAAAGGGAAAAAAACCGGAGGAGCCTGCCGAAGATGAGGACATTACGGCTCGTGTTAGGTGTCCTCCTCGGGATAGCGTCATTTAAAGAATGAGGGTCAGCACAACGTTAAAAAAAAATGGAGGAGCCTGCTGAAGATGAGGCCATTACGGCTCGCCTTTAGGTGTCTCCTCGGATAGCATCATTTAAAGAACGAGGGTCAGCACAACGAAAGAAAAAAAAACTTGAAAAAACAGAAAAAAAAAACAGAGGATCCTGCCGAAGATGAGGCCATTACGGCTTGCCTTTAGGTGTCTCCTCGGGATAGCGTCATTTAAAGAACGAGTGTCAGCACAACGTAAAAAAAATGAAAAAAAAATGAGAAAAAACCAGAAAAAAAACCAGAGGAGCCTGCCGAAGATGAAGCCATTATGGCTTGCCTTTAGGTGTCCTCCTCGGGATAGCATCATTTAAAGAACAAGGGTAAGCACAACGTAAAAAAAAAGGGGAAAAAAACCGGAGAAAAAAACCGGAGGAGCCTGCCGAAGATGAGGCCATTACGGCTCGACTTTAGGTGTCCTCCTTGTGATAGCGTCATTTAAAGAACGAGGGCAGCAAAACGTGACAAAAAAACCGAAAAAAAAAACCGGAGGAGCCTGCGGAAAATGAGTCCATTACAGCTCGCCTTTAGGTGTCTTCCTCGGGATAATGTCATTTAAATAATGAGGGTCTGCACAACGTAAAAAAAAAAGGAAAAAAAATCGGAGGAGCCTGCCAAAGATGAGGTAATTACGGCTCGCCTTTAGGTGTCCTCCTCGGGATAGCGTCATTTAAGAACGAGGGTCAACACAACGTAAAAAAAAAACGGAGGAGCATGCTGAAAATGAGTCCATTTGACTTGCTTTAGGTGTCCTCCTCGGGATAGCGTCATTTATATAACGAGGGTCAGCACAACGTAAAAAACAAAAACACCGGAGGAGCCTGCTAAAGATGAGGCCATTACGGCTCGCCTTTAGGTGTCCTCCTCGGGATAGCGTCATTTAAAGAACGAGGGTCAGCACAATGAACAAAAAAAAAGGGGAAAAAACCGGAGGAGCCTGCCGAAGATGAGGCCATTACGGCTCGACTTTAGGTGTCCTCCTTGTGATAGCGTCATTTAAAGAACGAGGGCAGCAAACGTAAAAAAAAAAAAAAAAACCGGAGGAGCCTGCGAAAATGAGCCATTACGCTCGCCTTTAGGTGTCTCCTCGGATATGTCATTTAAATAAGAGGGTCAGCACAACGTAAAAAAAAAAAAAAACGGAGGAGCCTGCGAAAATGAGTCATTAGCTCGCCTTTAGGTGTCTCCTCGGATAGTCATTAAATAAGAGGTCCACAACGTAAAAAAAAAAGGAATGAAAATGAGTAATTACGGCTCGCCTTTAGGTGTCCTCCTCGGGATAGCGTCATTTAAGAACGAGGGTCAACACAACGTAAAAAAAAACGGAGGAGCATGCTGAAAATGAGTCCATTTTGACTTGCTTTAGGTGTCCTCCTCGGGATAGCGTCATTTATATAACGAGGGTCAGCACAACGTAAAAAACAAAAAACCGGAGGAGCCTGCTAAAGATGAGGCCATTACGGCTCGCCTTTAGGTGTCCTCCTCGGGATAGCGTCATTTAAAGAACGAGGGTCAGCACAATGAACAACAAAAAAAGGGGAAAAAACCGGAGGAGCCTGCCGAAGATGAGGCCATTACGGCTCGTGTTTAGGTGTCCTCCTCGGGATAGCGTCATTTAAAGAATGAGGGTCAGCACAACGTTAAAAAAAAACCGGGAAAAAAATAGGAGGAGCCTGCCGAAGATGAGGCCATTACGGCTCGCTTTAGGTGTCTTTCTCGGGATAGCGTCATTTAAAGAACGAGGGTCAGCACAACGAAATAAAAAAATAACGGGAAAAAATAGGAAAAAAAAACAAAGGAGCCTGCCGAAGATGAGGCCATTACGACTTGCCTTTAGGTGTACTCCTCGGGATGGCGTCATTTAAAGAACGAGGGTCAGCACAACGTAAAAAAATGAAAAAAAAAACGAGAAAAAACCAGAAAAAAAACCGGAGGAGGCTGCCGAAGATGAAGCCATTATGGCTTGCCTTTAGGTGTCCTCCTCGGATAGCATCATTTAAAGAACGAGGGTAAGCACAACGTAAAAAAAAAGGGAAAAAAACCGAGAAAAAAACCGGAGGAGCCTACCGAAGATGAGGCAATTACGGCTCGCCTTTAGGTGTCCTCCTCGTGATAGCGTCATTTAAACAACGAGGGTCAGCACAACGTAAAAAAAAACGAAAAAAAATCGGAGGAGCCTGCCGAAATGAGCCATTACGGCTCGCCTTTAGGTGTCTCCTCGGGATAGCGTCAGTTAAAAACGAGGGTCAGACAACGTAAAAAACAAAACCGGAGGAGCCTGCTGAAGATGAGGCCATTACGGCTCGCCTTTAGGTGTCCTCCTCGGGATAGCGTCATTCAAAGAACGAGGGTTAGCACAATGTACAACAAAAAAAAGGGAAAAAAACCGGAGGAGCCTGCCGAAGATGAGGCCATTACGGCTCGTGTTTAGGTGTCCTCCTCGGGATAGCGTCATTTAAATAACGAGGGTCAGCACAACGTAAAAAAAAAATAGGAAAAAAAACCGGAGGAGCCTGCCGAAGATGAGGCCATTACGGCTCGCCTTTTGGTGTCCTCCTCAGGATAGCGTCATTTAAAGAACGAGGGTCAGCACAGCGTAAAAAAAAAACGGAGGAGCCTGCCGAAAATGAGTCCATAATGGCTCACCTTTAGGTGTCCTCCTCGGGATAGCGTCATTTAAATAACGATGGTCAGCACAACGTAAAAAAAAAAAAACCAGGAAAAAAAATCGGAGGAGCCTGCTGAAGATGAGGCAATTACGGCTGGCCTTTAGGTGTCCTCCTCGGGATAGCGTCATTTAAATAACGAGGGTCAACACAACGTAAAACAAAAAAACCAGGAAACAAAACCGGAGGAGCCTACCGAAGATGAGGCAATTACGGCTCACCTTTAGGTGTCCTCTTTTGGATAGCGTCATTTAAAGAACAAGGGTCAGCACAACGTAATAAAAAAACTGGAAAAAAACCTGAGAAAAAAACCAGAGGAGTCTGCCGAAGATGAGGCCATTACGGCTCGCATTTAGGTGTCCTCCTCGTGATAGCGTCATTTAAAGAACGAGGGTCAGCACAATGTACAACAAAAAAAAAAGGGAAAAAAATCCGGAGGATCCTGCCGAAGATGAGGCCATTACGGCTCGTGTTTAGGTGTCCTCCTCGGGATAGCGTCATTTAAAGAATGAGGGTCAGTACAACGTTAAAAAAAAATTGGAGGAGCCTGTTGAAGATGAGGCCATTACGGCTCGCCTTTAGGTGTCCTCCTCGGGATAGCACCATTTAAAGAATGAGGGTCAGCATAACGTAAAAAAAAAACCGGGAAAAAAATTGGAGGAGCCTGCCGAAGATGAGACCATTACGGCTCGCCTTTAGGCGTCTTCCTCGGGATAGCGTCATTTAAAGAACGAGGGTCAGCACAACGAAAGAAAAAAATAACGGGAAAAAAACCGAAAAAAAAACTGGAGGAGCCTGCCGAAGATGAAGCCATTATGGCTTGCCTTTAGGTGTCCTCCTCGGGATATAATCATTTAAAGAACGAGGGTAAGCACAACGTAAAAAAAAAGGGGAAAAAAACCGGAGAAAAAAATCGGAGGAGTCTGCCGAAGATGAGGCCATTACGGCTCGCCTTTAGGTGTCCTCCTCGTGATAGCGTCATTTAAAGAACGAGGGTCAGCACAACGTGAAAAAAAAAATCGAAAAAAAAAACCGGAGGAGCCTGCCGAAAATGAGTCCATTATGGCTCGCCTTTAGGAGTCTTCCTCGGGATAACGTCATTTAAATAACGAGGGTCTGCACAACGTAAAAAAAAAGGAAAAAAATCGGAGGAGCCTGCCAAAGATGAGGTAATTACGGCTCGCCTTTAGGTGTCCACCTCGGGATAGCGTCATTTAAGAACGAGGGTCAGCACAACGTAAAAAAAAAAACGGAGGAGCCTGCCGAAAATTAGTCCATTATGGCTCGCTTTTAGGTGTCCTCCTCGAGATAGCGTCATTTAAATAACGAGGGTCAGCACAACGTAAAAAACAAAAAAACCGGAGGAGCCTACTGAAGATGAGGCCATTACGGCTCGCCTTTAGGTGTCCTCCTCGGGATAGCGTCATTTAAAGAACGAGGGTCAGCACAATGAACAACAAAAAAAAGGGAAAAAAACCGGAGGAACCTGCCGAGGATGAGGCCATTACGGCTCGTGTTTAGGTGTCCTCCTCAGGATAGCGTCATTTAAAGAATGAGGGTCAGCACAACGTTAAAAAAAAGTCGGAGGAGCCTGCTGAAGATGAGGCCATTACGGCTCGCCTTTAGGTGTCCTCCTCGGGATAGCGACATTTAAAGAATGAGGGTCAGCACAACGTTAAAAAAAAAACCGGGAAAAAAATAAGAGGAGCCTGCCGAAGATGAGGCCATTACGGCTCGCCTTTAGGTATCCTCCTCGTGATAGCGTCATTTAAAGAACGAGGGTAAGCACAACGTAAAAAAAAACCAGGAAAAAAACCGGAGGAGCCTGCCGAAGATGAGGCCATTACGGCTTGCCTTTAGGTGTCCACCTCGGGATAGCGTCAATTAAAAAACCGGAGGAGCCTACCGAAAATGAGTCCATTATGGCTCGCCTTTAGGTATCCTCCTCGGGATAGCGTCATTTAAATAACGAGGGTCAGCACAACGTAAAAAAAAAAACAAGAAAAAAAATCGGACGAGCCTGCCGAAGATGAGGCAATTACAGCTCGCCTTTAGGTGTCCTCCTCGGGATAGCGTCATTTAAAAAACGAGGGTCAGCACAATGTAAAAAAAAAACCAGAAAAAAAATCGAAGGAGCCTGCCGAAGATGAGGCAATTACGGCTCGCCTTTAGGCATCCTCCTCGAGATAGCATCATTTAAAGAATGAAGGTCAGCACAACGTAAAAAAAAACCGGGAAAAAAACATGAGGAGCCTGCCGAAGATGAGGCCATTACGGCTCGCCTTTAGGTGTCTTCCTCGGGATAGCATCATTTAAAGAACGAGGGTCACCACAACGAAAGAAAAAAATAACGGGAAAAAAAACCGGAAAAAAAAACTAGAGGAGCCTGCCAAAGATGAGGCCATTACGGCTTGCCATTAGGTGTCCTCCTCGGGATAGTGTCATTTAAAGAACGAGGGTCAGCACAACGTAAAAAAAATGAAAAAAAATCGAGAAAAAACCGGAAAAAAACCGGAGGAGCCTGCCGAAGATGAAGCCATTATGGCTTGCCTTTATGTGTCCTCCTCGGGATAGCATCATTTAAATAACGAGGGTAAGCAGAACGTAAAAAAAAAAGGGGAAAAAAACCAGAGAAAAAAACCGGAGGAGCCTGCCGAAAATGAGGCCATTACGGCTCGCCTTTAGGTGTCTTCCTCGGGATAGCGTCATTTAAAGAACGAGGCTTAGCACAATGAAAGAAAAAAATAACAGGAAAAAAATCGAAAAAAAAACAGAGGAGCCTGCCAAAGATGAGGCCATTACGGCTTGCCTTTAGGTGTCCCCCTCGGGATAGCGTCATTTAAATAACGAGGGTCAGGACAACGTAAAAAAAAAACCGGAGGAGCCTGCTAAAGATGAGGCCATTACGGCTAGCCTTTAGGTGTCTTCCTCGGGATAGCGTCATTTTAATAACGAGGGTCAGCACAACGTAAAAAAAAAGGAAAAAAAATCGGAGGAGCCTTCCAAAGATGAGGCAATTACGGCTCGCCTTTAGGTGTCCTCCTCGGGATAGCGTTATTTAAGAATTAGGGTCAGAACAACATAAAAAAAAAATCGGAGGAGCCTGTCGAAAATGAGTCCATTATGGCTCGACTTTAGATGTCCTCCTCGGGATAGTGTCATTTAAATAACGAGGGTCAGCACAACGTAAAAAAAAAAAAAACCAGAGGAGGCTGCTGAAGATGAGGCCATTACGGCTATCCTTTAGGTGTCCTCCTCGGGATAGCGTCATTTAAAGAACGAGGGTCAGCACAATGTACAACAAAAAAAAAGGGAAAAAAAATCGGAGGAGACTGCCGAATTTGAGGCCATTACGGCTCGTGTTTAGGTGTCCTCCTCGGGATAGCGTCATTTAAAGAATGAGGGTCAGCACAACGTTAAAAAAAAAAATCGGAGGAGCCTGCTGAAGATGAGGCAATTACGACTCGCCTTTAGGTGTCCTCCTCGGGATAGCATCATTTAAAGATTGAGGGTCAGCACAACGTAAAAAAAAAACCGGGAAAAAAACATGAGGAGCCTGCCGAAGATGAGGCCATTACGGCTCGCCTTTAGGTGTCTTCCTCGGGATAGCATCATTTAAAGAACGAGGGTCACCACAACGAAAGAAAAAAATAACGGGAAAAAAAACCGGAAAAAAAAAACCAGAGGAGCCTGCATAAGATGAGGCCATTACGGCTTGCCATTAGGTGTCCTCCTCGGGATAGTGTCATTTAAAGAACGAGGGTCAGCACAACGTAAAAAAAAATGAAAAAAAACCGAGAAAAAACTGGAAAAAAACCGGAGGAGCCTGCCGAAGATGAAGCCATTATAGCTTGCCATTAGGTGTCCTCCTCGGGATAGCATCATTTAAAGAACGAGGGTCAGCACAACGTAAAAAAAAATGAAAAAAAACCGAGAAAAAACTGGAAAAAAACCGGAGGAGCCTGCCGAAGATGAGGCCATTACGGCTCGCCTTTAGGTGTCTTCCTCGGGATAGCGTCATTTAAAGAACGAGGGTCAGCACAACGAAAGAAAAAAATAACAGTAAAAAACCGAAAAAAAAAATAGAGGAGCCTGCCAAAGATGAGGCCATTACGGCTTGCCTTTAGGTATCCCCCTCGGGATAGCGTCATTTAAATAACGAGGGTCAGGAGAATGTAAAAAAAAAAACCGGAGGAGCCTGCTGAAGATGAGGCCATTCGGCTCGCCATTAGGTGTCCTCCTCGGGATAGCGTCATTCAAAGAACGAGGGTCAGCACAATGTACAACAAAAAAAAGGGAAAAAAAAACCGGCGGAGCCTGCCGAAGATGAGGCCATTACGGCTCGTGTTTAGGTGTCCTCCTCGGGATAACGTCATTTAAAAAAAGAGGGTCAGAACAACGTTAAAAAATATCTTGAAAAAAACAAGAGGAGCCTGCCGACGATGAGGCCATTACGGCTCGCCTTTAGGTGTCTTCCTCGAGATAGCGTCATTTAAAGAACGAGGGTCAGCACAACGTAAAAAAAAAATCGGGAAAAAAACAGGAGGAGCCTGCCGAAGATGAGGCCATTACGGCTCGCCTTTAGGTGTCTTCCTCGGGATAGCGTCATTTAAAGAACGAGGGTCAGCACAACGAAAGAAAAAAATAACGGGAAAAAAACATGAAAAAAAAAACCAGAGGAGCCTGCCGAAGATGAGGCCATTATGGCTTGCCTTTAGGTGTCCTCCTCAGGATAGCATCATTTAAAGAACGAGGGTCAGCACAACGTAAAAAAAAATGAAAAAAAACCGAGAAAAAATTGGAAAAAAAATCGGAGGACCCTGCCGAAGATGAAGCCGTTATGGCTTGCCTTTAGGTGTCCTCCTCGGGATAGCATCATTTAAAGAACGAGCGTAAGCACAACGTACAAAAAAGGGGAAAAAAACCAGAGAAAAAAATTGGAGGAGCCTGCTGAAGATGAGGCCATTACGGCTCGCCTTTAGGTGTCCTCCTCCTGATAGCGTCATTTAAAGAACGAGGGTCAGCACAACGTGAAAAAAAAAACCGAAAAAAAACAGGAGAAGCCTGCCGAAAATGAGTCCGTTACGGCTCGCCTTTAGGTGTCTTCCTCGGGATAGCGTCATTTAAATAACGAGGGTCATCACAACGTAAAAAAAAGGAAAAAAAATCGGAGGAGCCTGCCAAAGATGAGGCAACTACGGCTCGACTTTAGGTGTCCTCCTCGGGATAGCGTCATTTAAGAAAGATGGTCAGCACAACGTAAAAAAAAAACCGGAGGAGCCTGCCGAAAATGAGTCAATTATGGCTCGCCTTTAGGTGTCCCCCTCGGGATAGCGTCATTTAAATAACGAGGGTCAGCACAACGTAAAAAAAAAAAACCAGAGGAGACTGCTGAAGATGAGGCCATTACGGCTCGCCTTTAGGTGTCCTCCTCGGGAAAGCGTCATTTAAAGAATGAGGGTCAACACAATGTACAACAAATAAAAAATTGAAAAAAAATTGGAGGAGCCTGCCGAATATGAGGCCATTACGGCTCGTGTTTAGGTGTCCTCCTCGGGATAGCGTCATTTAAAGAATGAGGGTCAGCACAACGTTAAAAAAAAAATCGGAGGAGCCTGCTGAAGATGAGGCCATTATGGCTCGCCTTTAGGTGTCCTCCTCGGGATAGCATCATTTAAAGAATGAGGGTCAGCACAACGTAAAAAAAAACCGGGAAAAAAAACATGAGGAGCCTGCCGAAGATGAGGCCATTACGGCTCGCCTTTAGGTGTCTTCCTCGGGATAGCGTCATTTAAAGAACGAAGGTCACCACAACGAAAGAAAAAAATAACGGGAAAAAAAACCGGAAAAAAAACCAGAGGAGCCTGCCAAAGATGAGGCCATTACGGCTTGCCATTAGGTGTCCTCCTCGGGATAGCGTCATTTAAAGAACGAGGGTAAGCACAACGTAAAAAAAAAGCGGAAAAAAACCGAAGAAAAAAACCGGAGGAGCCTGCCGAAGATGAGGCCATTACGGCTCGCCTTTAGGTGTCTTCCTCGGGATAGCGTCATTTAAAGAACGAGGGTCAGCACAACGAAAGAAAAAAATAACAGGAAAAAAACCGAAAAAAAAAACCAGAGGAGCCTGCCAAAGATGAGGCCATTACGGCTTGCCATTAGGTGTCCTCCTCGGGATAGCGTCATTTAAAGAACGAGGGTAAGCACAACGTAAAAAAAAATGAAAAAAAACCGAGAAAAAACCGGAGGATCCTGCCAAAAATGAGTCCATTACGGCTCGCCTTTAGGTGTCTTCCTCGGGATAGCGTCATTTAAATAACGAGGGTCAGCACAACGTAAAAAAAAAAAAACCAGGATAAAATATCGGAGGAGCCTGCCGAAGATGAGGCCATTACGGCTCGCCTTTAGGTGTCCTCCTCGGGATAGCGTCATTGAAAGAACGAGGATAAGCACAACGTAAAAAAAAACCGGGAAAAAAAACTGGAGAAAAAAAAATGGAGGAGCCTCCCGAAGATGAGGCCATTACGGCGCGCCTTTAGGTGTCCTCCTGGGGATAGCGTTATTTAAAGAACGAGGGTCAGCACAACGTAAAAAAATGAAAAAGAATGGGAAAAAAACCAGAAAAAAAAACTGGAGGAGCCTGCCGAAGGTGAGGCCATTACGGCTCGCATTTAGGTGTCCTCCTCGGGATAACATGATTTAAAGAACGAGGGTAAGCACAACGTAAAAAAAAAAAGAAAAAATCCGAAAAAAACGGAGAAAAAAACCGGAGGAGCCTGCCGAAGATGAGCCCATTACGGCTCGCCTTTAGGTGTCCTCCTCGTGATACCGTCATTTAAAGAACGAGGGTCAGCATAACGTAAAAAAAAAAAGTGGAGGAGCCTGCCTAAAATGAGTCCATTATGGCTCGGCTTTAAGTGTCCTACTCGAGATAGCTTTATTTAAAGAACGAGGGTAAGCACAACGTAAAAAAAAAAACCAGGAAAAAATTCGGACGTGCCTGCCGAAGATGAGCCCATTACGGCTCTCCTTTAGGTGTCCTCCTCGTGATAGCGTCATTTAAAGAACGAGGGTCAGCACAACGTAAAAAAAAAAAAAAAACCGGAGGAGCCTGCCGAAGATGAGGCCATTACGGCTCGCCTTTAGGTGTCCTCCTCGGGATAGCGTCATTTAAAGAACGAGGGTCAGCACAACGTAAAAAAAAAAAAACCAGGAAAAAAAATCGGAGGAGCCTGCTGAAGATGAGGCAATTACGGCTCGCCTTTAGTTGTCCTCCTCGGGATAGCGTCATTTAAATAACGAGGGTCAGCACAACGTAAAAAAAAATCAGGAAAAAAACTGGAGGAGCCTGCCGAAGATGAGGCAAGTATGGCTAACCTTTAGGTGTCCTCTGCGGGATAGCGTCATTTAAAGAACAAGGGTCAGCACAACGTAATAAAAAAAACCTGGAAAAAACCTGAGAAAAAAAACCGGAAGAGCCTGCGGAAGATGAGGCCATTACGGCTCGCCTTTAGGTGTCCTCCTCGGGATAGCATCATTTAAAGAATGAGGGTCTGCACAACGTAAAAAAAAAAACTGGGAAAAAAACATGAGGAGCCTGCCGAAGATGAGGCCATTACGGCTCGCCTTTAGGTGTCTTCCTCGGGATAGCGTCATTTAAAGAACGAGGGTCAGCACAATGAAAGAAAAAAATAACGGGAAAAAAACCTAAAAAAAAAAACCAGAGGAGGCTGCCGAAGATGAAGCCATTATGGCTTGCCTTTAGGTGTCCTCCTCGGGATAGCATCATTTAAAGAACGAGCGTAAGCATAACGTAATAAAAAGGGGAAAAAAACCGGAGAAAAAAATCGGAGGAGCCTGCTGAAGATGAGGCCATTACGGCTCGCCTTTAGGTGTCCTCCTCCTGATAGCGTCATTTAAAGAACGAGGGTCAGCACAACGTGAAAAAAAAAAACTAGAGGAGCCTGCCTAAAATGAGTCCATTATGGCTCGCCTTTAGGTGTCCTACTCGAGATAGCTTTATTTAAAGAACGAGGGTAAGCACAACGTAAAAAAAAAAACCCTTTCAAATAATCCTGACTTTCCTGCTGAAGATGAGCCCATTACGGCTCTCCTTTAGGTGTCCTCCTCGTGATAGCGTCATTTAAAGAACGAGGGTCAGCACAACGTAAAAAAAAAAAAAGAAAACCGGAGGAGCCTGCCGAAGATGAGGCCATTACGGCTCGCCTTTAGGTGTCCTCCTCGGGATAGTGTCATTTAAAGAACGAGGGTTAGCACAACGTAAAAAAAAAACCAGGAAAAAAACTGGAGGAGCCTGCCGAAGATGAGGCAATTATGGCTAACCTTTAGGTGTCCTCTGCGGGATAGAGTCATTTAAAGAACAAGGGTCAGCACAACGTAATAAAAATAAACCTGGAAAAAAACCTGAGAAAAAAACCGGAGGAGCCTGCGGAAGATGAGGCCATTACGGCTCGCCTTTAGGTGTCCTCCTCGGGATAGCGTCATTTAAAGAACGAGGGTCAGCACAATGTACAACAAAAAAAGGGGAAAAAAACCGGAGGAGCCTGCCGAAGATGAGGCCATTACGGTTCGCCTTTAGGTGTCCTCCTCGGGATAGCGTCATTCTAAGAATGAGGGTCACCACAACGTAAAAAAAAAACCAGAGGAGCCTGCTGAAGATGAGGCCATTACAGCACGCCGTTAGGTGTCCTCCTCGGGATAGCGTCATTTAAAGAACGAGGGTCAGCACAATGTACAACAAAAAAAGGGGAAAAATAAACCGGAGGAGCCTGCTGAAGATGAGGCCATTACGGCTCGCCTTTAGGTGTCTTCCTCGGGACAGCGTCATTTAAAGAACGAGGGTCAGCACAACCTAAAAAAAAATCGGGAAAAAAACAGGAGGAGCCTGCCGAAGATGAGGCCATAACGGCTCGCCTTTAGGTGTCTTCCTCGGGATAGCGTCATTTAAAGAACGAGGGTCCGCACAACGAAAGAAAAAAATAACGGGAAAAAAACCTGAAAAAAAAAACCAAAGGAGCCTGCCGAAGATGAGGCCATTACGGCTTGCCTTTAGGTGTCCTCCTCGGGATAGCATCATTTAAGAACGAGGGTCAGCACAACGTAAAAAAAAATGAAAAAAAAAACCGAGAAAAAATTGGAAAAAAATCGGAGGAGCCTGCCGAAGATAAAGCCATTATGGCTTGCCTTTAGGTGTCCTCCTCGGGATAGCATCATTTAAAGAACGAGCGTAAGCACAACGTAAAAAAAAGGGGAAAAAAACCGGAGAAAAAAATCGGAGGAGCCTGCTGAAGATGAGGCCATTACGGCTCGCCTTTAGGTGTCCTCCTCCTGATAGCGTCATTTAGAGAACGAGGGTCAGCACAACGTGAAAAAAAAAACTGGAGGAGCCTGCCTAAAATGAGTCCATTATGGCTCGCCTTTAGGTGTCCTACTCGAGATAGCTTTATTTAAAGAATGAGGGTAAGCACAACGTAAAAAAAAACCAGGAAAAAATCCGGACGTGCCTGCCGAAGATGAGCCCATTACGGCTCTCCTTTAGGTGTCCTCCTCGTGATAGCGTCATTTAAAGAACGAGGGTCAGCACAACGTAAAAAAAAAAAAAGAAAACCGGAGGAGCCTGCCGAAAATGAGGCCATTACGGCTCGCCTTTAGGAGTCCTCCTCGGGATAGTGTCATTTAAAGAACGAGGGTCAGCACAACGTAAAAAAAAAAACCAGGAAAAAAACTGGAGGAGCCTGCCGAAGATGAGGCAATTCTGGCTAACCTTTAGGTGTCCTCTGCGGGATAGCGTCATTTAAAGAATAAGGGTCAGAACAACGTAATAAAAAAAACCTGGAAAAAAACCTGAGAAAAAAACCGGAGGAGCCTGCGGAAGATGAGGCCATTACGGCTCGCCTTTAGGTGTCCTCCTCGGGATAGCGTCATTTAAAGAACGAGGGTCAGCACAATGTACAACAAAAAAGGGGAAAAAACCTGGAGGAGCCTGCCGAAGATGAGGCCATTACGGCTCGCCTTTAGGTGTCTTCCTCGGGATAGCGTCATTTAAAGAACGAGGGTCAGCACAACGTAAAAAAAAAAACCAGGAAAAAAAATCGGAGGAGCCTGCTGAAGATGAGGCAATTACGGCTCACCTTTAGGTGTCCTCCTCGGGATAGCGTCATTTAAATAACGAGGGTCAGCACAACGAAAGAAAAAAATAACGGGAAAAAAACCTGAAAAAAAAACCAGAGGAGCCTGCCGAAGATGAGGCCATTACGGCTCGCCTTTAGGTGTCCTCCTAGGATAGCATCATTTAAAGAACGAGGGTCAGCACAACGTAAAAAAAATGAAAAAAAAACCGAGAAAAAATTGGAAAAAAATCGGAGGAGCCTGCCGAAGATGAAGTCATTATGGCTTGCCTTTAGGTGTCCTCCTCGGGATAGCATCATTTAAAGAACGAGCGTAAGCACAACGTAAAAAAAAGGGGAAAAAATCGGAGAAAAAAATCGGAGGAGCCTGCTGAAGATGAGGCCATTACGGCTCGCCTTTAGGTGTCCTCCTCCAGATAGCGTCATTTAAAGAACGAGGTTCAGCACAACGTGAAAAAAAAAACTGGAGGAGCCTACCTAAAATGAGTCCATTATGGCTCGCCTTTAGGTGTCCTACTCGAGATAGCTTTATTTAAAGAACGAGGGTAAGCACAACGTAAAAAAAAAAAAACTAGGAAAAAATCCGGACGTGCCTGCCGAAGATGAGCCCATTACGGCTCTCCTTTAGGTGTCCTCCTTGTGATAGCGTCATTTAAAGAACGAGGATCAGCACAACGTAAAAAAAAAAAAAAAAAACTGG
This sequence comes from Arachis hypogaea, assembly GCF_003086295.3. Lineage (NCBI taxonomy): Eukaryota > Viridiplantae > Streptophyta > Magnoliopsida > Fabales > Fabaceae > Arachis > Arachis hypogaea. The sequence goes on from NC_092053.1 coordinate 67,905,802, forward strand.
AGGAGCCTGCCGAAGATGAGGCCATTACGGCTCGCCTTTAGGTGTCCTCCTCGAGATAGCGTCATTTAAAGAACGAGGGTCAGCACAACGTAAAAAAGAAAACCAGGAAAAAAAATCGGAGGAGCCTTCTGAAGATGAGGCAATTACGGCTCGCCTTTAGGTGTCCTCCTCGGGATAGCGTCATTTAAATAACGAGGGTCAGCACAACGTAAAAAAAAAAACCAGGAAAAATAAACCGGAGGAGCCTGCTGAAGATGAGGCCATTACGGCTCGCCTTTAGGTGTCTTCCTCGGGATAGCGTCATTTAAAGAACGAGAGTCAGCACAACGTAAAAAAAAATCGAAAAAAAAACAGGAGGAGCCTGCCGAAGATGAGGCCATTACGGCTCGCCTTTAGGTGTCTTCCTCGGGATAGCGACATTTAAAGAACGAGGGTCAGCACAACGAAAGAAAAAAATAACGGGAAAAAAACCTGAAAAAAAAAACCAGAGGAGCCTGCCGAAGATGAGGCCATTACGGCTTGCCTTTAGGTGTCCTCCTCGGGATAGCATCATTTAAAGAACGAGCGTAAGCACAACGTAAAAAAAAGGGGAAAAAACCGGAGAAAAAAATCGGAGGAGCCTGCTGAAGATGAGGCCATTACGGCTCGCCTTTAGGTGTCCTCCTCCTGATAGCGTCATTTAAAGAACGAGGGTCAGCACAACGTGAAAAAAAAAAACTGGAGGAGCCTGCCTAAAATGAGTCCATTATGGCTCGCCTTTAGGTGTCCTACTTGAGATAGCTTTATTTAAACAACGAGGGTAAGCACAACGTAAAAAAAAAAACCAGGAAAAAATCCGGACGTGCCTGCCGAAGATGAGCCTATTACGGCTCTCTTTTAGGTGTCCTCTTCGTGATAGCGTCATTTAAATTACTAGGGTCAGCACAACGTAAAAAAAAAAAAAAAACCGGAGGAGCCTGCCGAAGATGAGGCCATTACGGCTCGCCTTTAGGTGTCCTCCTCGGGATAGCGTCATTTAAAGAACGAGGGTCAGCACAACGTAAAAAAAAAAACCGGGAAAAAAATCGGAGGAGCCTGCTGAAGATGAGGCGATTACGGCTCCCCTTTATTTCTCCTCCTCGGGATAGCGTCATTTAAATAACGAGGGCCAGCACAACGTAAAAAAAAAAACCAGGAAAAAAACTGGAGGAGCCTGCCGAAGATGAGGCAATTATGGCTAACCTTTAGGTGTCCTCTGCGGGATAGCGTCATTTAAAGAACAAGGGTCAGCACAACGTAATAAAAAAAAAAACATGGAAAAAAACCTGAGAAAAAAAACCGGAGGATCCTGCGGAAGATGAGGCCATTACGGCTCGCCTTTAGGTGTCCTCCTCGGGATAGCGTCATTTAAAGAATGAGGGTCAGCACAATGTACAACAAAAAAAAGGGAAAAAAACCGGAGGAGCCTGCCGAAGATGAGGCCATTACGGTTCGCCTTTAGGTGTCCTCCTCGGGATAGTGTCACTCTAAGAATGAGGGTCAGCACAACGTAAAAAAAAAAAACCGGAGGAGCCTGCTGAAGATGAGGCCATTACAGCACACCGTTAGGTGTTCTCCTCGGGATAGCGTCATTTAAAGAACGAGGGTCAGCACAATGTACAACAAAAAAAGGTAAAAATAAACCAGAGGAAAAAAACGTAAAAAAAAAACCAGGAAAAATAAACCAGAAGAGACTGCTGAAGATGAGGCCATTACGGCCCGCCTTTAGGTGTCCTCCTCGGGATAGCGTCATTTAAAGAATGAGGGTCAGCGCAATGTACAACAAAAAAAAAAGGGAAAAAAAATCGGAGGAGCCAGCCGAATATGAGGCCATTACGGCTCGTGTTTAGGTGTCCTCCTCGGGATAGCGTCATTTAAAGAATGAGGGTCAGCACAACGTTAAAAAAACAATCGGAGGAGCCTGCTGAAGATGAGGCCATTACGGCTCGCCTTTAGGTGTCCTCCTCGGGATAGCATCATTTAAAGAATGAGGGTCAGCACAACGTAAAAAAAAAAATTGGGAAAAAAACATGAGGAGCCTGCCGAAGATGAGGCCATTACGGCTCGCCTTTAGGTGTATTCTTCGGATAGCGTCATTTAAAGAACGAGGGTCACCACAACGAAAGAAAAAAATAACGGGAAAAAAACCGGAAAAAAACCAGAGGAGCCTGCCAAAGATGAGGCCATTACGGCTTGCCATTAGGTGTCCTCCTCGGGATAGCGTCATTTAAAGAACGAAGGTCAGCACAACGTAAAAAAAATGAAAAAAAAACGAGAAAAAGCCGGAAAAAAAAAATGGAGGAGCCTGCCGAAGATGATGCCATTACGGCTCGCCTTTAGGTGTCTTCCTCGGGATAGCGTCATTTAAAGAACGAGGGTCAGCACAACGAAAGAAAAAAATAACAGGAAAAAAACCGAAAAAAAAAAACCAGAATAGCCTGCCAAATATGAGGCCATTACGGCTTGCCTTTAGGAGTCCTCCTCGGGATAGCGTCATTTAAAGAACGAGGGTCAGCACAACGAAAAAAAATGAAAAAAAACCGAGAAAAAACCAGAGGATCCTGCCGAAAATGAGACCATTACGGCTCGCCTTTAGGTGTCTTCCTCGGGATAGCGTCATTTAAATAACGAGGGTCAGCACAACGTAAAAAAAAAAAACCAGGAAAAAATATCGGAGGAGCCTGCCGAAGATGAGGGCATTACGGCTCGCCTTTAGGTGTCCTCCTCGGGATAGCGTCATTGAATGAACGAGGATAAGCACAACGTAAAAAAAAAACCGGGAAAAAAACCAGAGAAAAAAAACTGGAGGAGCCTCCTGAAGATGAGGCCATTACGGCTCGCCTTTAGGTGTCCTCCTGGGGATAGCGTTATTTAAAGAACGAGGGTCAGCACAACGTAAAAAAATGAAAAACAATGGGAAAAAAACCAGAAAAAAAAACTGGAGGAGCCTGCCGAAGATGAGGCCATTACGGCTCGCCTTTAGGTGTCCTCCTCGGGATAGCGTCATTTAAAGAACGAGGGTCAGCACAACGAAAAAAAAAATGAAAAAAAAACCGAGAAAAAAATCGGAGGAACCTGCCGAAGATGAGCCCATTACGGCTCGCCTTTAGGTGTCCTCCTCGTGATAGCGTCATTTAAAGAACGAGGGTCAGCAAAACGTAAAAAAAAAACTGGAGGAGCCTGCCTAAAATGAGTCCATTATGGCTCGTCTTTAGGTGTCCTACTCGAGATAGCTTTATTTAAAGAACGAGGGTAAGCACAACGTAAAAAAAAACCAGGAAAAAATCCGGACGTGCCTGCCGAAGATGAGGCCATTACGGCTCGCCTTTAGGTGTCCTCCTCGGGATAGCGTCATTTAAAGAACGAGGGTCAGCACAACGTAAAAAAAAAAACCAGGAAAAAAAATCGGAGGAGCCTGCTTAAGATGAGGCAATTACGGCTCGCCTTTAGGTGTCCTCCTGATAGCGTCATTTAAAGAATGAGGGTCAGCACAACGTGAAAAAAAAAACCGAAAAAAAAACGGGAGGAGCCTGCCGAAAATGAGTCCGTTACGGCTCGCCTTTAGGTGTCTTCCTCGGGATAGCGTCATTTAAATAACGAGGGTCATCACAACGTAAAAAAAAAGGAAAAAAAATCGGAGGAGCCTGCCAAAGATGAGGCAACTACGGCTCGACTTTAGGTGTCCTCCTCGGGATAGCGTCATTTAAGAACGAGGGTCAGCACAACGTAAAAAAAAAAAAAAACCGGAGCAGCCTGCCGAAAATGAGTCCATTATGGCTCGCCTTTAGGTGTCCTCCTCGGGATAGCGTCATTTAAATAACGAGGGTCAGCACAACGTAAAAAAAAAAAACCAGAGGAGACTGCTGAAGATGAGGCCATTACGGCTCGCCTTTAGGTGTCCTCCTCGGGATAGCGTCATTTAAAGAATGAGGGTCAGCACAATGTACAACAAAAAAAAGGGAAAAAAATCGGAGGAGCCTGCCGAATATGAGGCCATTACGGCTCATGTTTAGGTGTCCTCCTCGGGATAGCGTCATTTAAAGAATGAGGGTCAGCACAACGTTAAAAAAAAATCGGAGGAGCCTGCTGAAGATGAGGCCATTACGGCTCGCCTTTAGGTGTCCTCCTCGGGATAGCATCATTTAAAGAATGAGGGTCAGCACAACGTAAAAAAAAAACTGGGAAAAAAACATGAGGAGCCTGCCGAAGATGAGGCCATTACGGCTCGCCTTTAGGTGTCTTCCTCGGGATAGCGTCATTTAAAGAACGAGGGTCAGCACAACGTAAAAAAAAATGAAAAAAAAACAGAGAAAAAACCGGAGGATCCTGCCGAAAATGAGTCCATTACGGCTCGCCTTTAGGTGTCTTCCTCGGGATAGCGTCATTTAAATAACTAGGGTCAGCACAACGTAAAAAAAAAAACCAGAGGAGACTGCTGAAGATGAGGCCATTACGGCTCGCCTTTAGGTGTCCTCCTCGGGATAGCGTCATTTAAAGAATGAGGGTCAGCACAATGTACAACAAAAAAGAAGGGAAAAAAAATCGGAGGAGCCTGCCGAATATGAGGCCATTACGGCTCATGTTTAGGTGTCCTCCTCGGGATAGCGTCATTTAAAGAATGAGGGTCAGCACAACGTTAAAAAAAAAATCGGAGGAGCCTGCCGAAGATGAGGCCATTACGGCTCGCCTTTAGGTGTCCTCCTCGGGATAGCGTCATTGAATGAACGAGGATAAGCACAACGTAAAAAAAAAACCGGGAAAAAAACCAGAGAAAAAAACTGGAGGAGCCTCCTGAAGATGAGGCCATTACGGCGCGCCTTTAGGTGTCCTCCTGGGGATAGCGTTATTTAAAGAACGAGGGTCAGCACAACGTAAAAAAATGCAAAACAATGGGAAAAAAACCAGAAAAAAAACTGGAGGAGCCTGCCGAAGATGAGGCCATTACGGCTCGCCTTTAGGTGTCCTCCTCGGGATAGCGTCATTTAAAGAACGAGGGTCAGCACAACGAAAAAAAAAATGAAAAAAAAACCGAGAAAAAAATCGGAGGAACCTGCCGAAGATGAGCCCATTACGGCTCGCCTTTAGGTGTCCTCCTCGTGATAGCGTCATTTAAAGAACGAGGGTCAGCATAACGTAAAAAAAAAACTGGAGGAGCCTGCCTAAAATGAGTCCATTATGGCTCGCCTTTAGGTGTCCTACTCGAGATAGCTTTATTTAAAGAACGAGGGTAAGCACAACGTAAAAAAAAAACCAGGAAAAAATCCGGACGTGCCTGCCGAAGATGAGCCCATTACGGCTCTCCTTTAGGTGTCCTCCTCGTGATAGCGTCATTTAAAGAACGAGGGTCAGCACAACGTAAAAAAAAAAAAAGAAAACCGAAGGAGCCTGCCGAAGATGAGGCCATTACGGCTCGCCTTTAGGTGTCCTCCTCGGGATAGCGTCATTTAAAGAACGAGGGTCAGCACAACGTAAAAAAAAAACCAGGAAAAAAAATCGGAGGAGCCTGCTGAAGATGAGGCAATTACAGCTCGCCTTTAGGTGTCCTCCTCCTGATAGCGTCATTTAAAGAATGAGGGTCAGCACAACGTGAAAAAAAAAACCGAAAAAAAAACCGGAGGAGCCTGCCGAAAATGAGTCCATTACGGCTCGCCTTTAGGTGTCTTCCTCGGGATAGCGTCATTTAAATAACGAGGGTCATCACAACGTAAAAAAAAAGGAAAAAAAATCGGAGGAGCCTGCCAAAGATGAGGCAACTACGGCTCGACTTTAGGTGTCCTCCTCGGGATAGCGTCATTTAAGAACGAGGGTCAGCACAACGTAAAAAAAAAAACCAGAGGAGACTGCTGAAGATGAGGCCATTACGGCTCGCCTTTAGGTGTCTTCCTCGGGATAGCGTCATTTAAAGAACGAGGGTCAGCACAACGTAAAAAAAAAAAAAACAGAGAAAAAACCGGAGGATCCTGCCGAAAATGAGTCCATTACGGCTCGCCTTTAGGTGTCTTCCTCGGGATAGCGTCATTTAAATAACTAGGGTCAGCACAACGTAAAAAAAAAAACCAGAGGAGACTGCTGAAGATGAGGCCATTACGGCTCGCCTTTAGGTGTCCTCCTCGGGATAGCGTCATTTAAAGAATGAGGGTCAGCACAATGTACAACAAAAAAGAAGGGAAAAAAAATCGGAGGAGCCTGCCGAATATGAGGCCATTACGGCTCATGTTTAGGTGTCCTCCTCGGGATAGCGTCATTTAAAGAATGAGGGTCAGCACAACGTTAAAAAAAAAATCGGAGGAGCCTGCCGAAGATGAGGCCATTACGGCTCGCCTTTAGGTGTCCTCCTCGGGATACCGTCATTGAATGAACGAGGATAAGCACAACGTAAAAAAAAAAACCGGGAAAAAAACCAGAGAAAAAAACTGGAGGAGCCTCCTGAAGATGAGGCCATTACGGCGCGCCTTTAGGTGTCCTCCTGGGGATAGCGTTATTTAAAGAACGAGGGTCAGCACAACGTAAAAAAATGAAAAACAATGGAAAAAAACCAGAAAAAAAAACTGGAGGAGCCTGCCGAAGATGAGGCCATTACGGCTCGCCTTTAGGTGTCCTCCTCGGGATAGCGTCATTTAAAGAACGAGGGTCAGCACAACGAAAAAAAAATGAAAAAAAAACCGAGAAAAAAATCGGAGGAACCTGCCGAAGATGAGCCCATTACGGCTCGCCTTTAGGTGTCCTCCTCGTGATAGCGTCATTTAAAGAACGAGGGTCAGCATAACGTAAAAAAAAAACTGGAGGAGCCTGCCTAAAATGAGTCCATTATGGCTCGCCTTTAGGTGTCCTACTCGAGATAGCTTTATTTAAAGAACGAGGGTAAGCACAACGTAAAAAAAAACCAGGAAAAAATCCGGACGTGCCTGCCGAAGATGAGCCCATTACGGCTCTCCTTTAGGTGTCCTCCTCGTGATAGCGTCATTTAAAGAACGAGGGTCAGCACAACGTAAAAAAAAAAAAGAAAACTGGAGGAGCCTGCCGAAGATGAGGCCATTACGGCTCGCCTTTAGGTGTCCTCCTCGGGATAGCGTCATTTAAAGAACGAGGGTCAGCACAACGTAAAAAAAAAAACCAGGAAAAAAAATCGGAGGAGCCTGCTGAAGATGAGGCAATTACGGCTCGCCTTTAGGTGTCCTCCTCTGATAGCGTCATTTAAAGAATGAGGGTCAGCACAACGTGAAAAAAAAAACCGAAAAAAAACCGGAGGAGCCTGCCGAAAATGAGTCCATTACGGCTCGCCTTTAGGTGTCTTCCTCGGGATAGCGTCATTTAAATAACGAGGGTCATCACAACGTAAAAAAAAAGGAAAAAAAATCGGAGGAGCCTGCCAAAGATGAGGCAACTACGGCTCGACTTTAGGTGTCCTCCTCGGGATAGCGTCATTTAAGAACGAGGGTCAGCACAACGTAAAAAAAAAAAAATACCGGAGGAGCCTGCCGAAAATGAGTCCATTATGGCTCGCCTTTAGGTGTCCTCCTCGGGATAGCGTCATTTAAATAACGAGGGTCAGCACAACGTAAAAAAAAAAAAACCGGAGGAGCCTGCCGAAGATGAGGCCATTACGGCTCGCCTTTAGGTGTCCTCCTCGGGATAGCGTCATTTAAAGAACGAGGGTCAGCACAACGTAAAAAAAAAAAAAATCGGAGGAGCCTGCCGAAGATGAGGCCATTACGGCTCGCCTTTAGGTGTCCTCCTCGGGATAGCGTCATTTAAAGAACGAGGGTCAGCACAACGTAAAAAAAAAAAAAGGAGGAGCCTGCCGAAGATGAGGCCATTACGGCTCGCCTTTAGGTGTCCTCCTCGGGATAGCGTCATTTAAAGAACGAGGGTCAGCACAACGTAAAAAAAAAAAGGAAAAAAATCGGAGGAGCCTGCCGAAGATGAGGCCATTACGGCTCGCCTTTAGGTGTCCTCCTCGGGATAGCGTCATTTAAAGAACGAGGGTCAGCACAACGTAAAAAAAAAAAATCGGAGGAGCCTGCCGAAAATGAGGCCATTACGGCTCGCCTTTAGGTGTCCTCCTCGGGATAGCGTCATTTAAAGAACGAGGGTCAGCACAACGTAAAAAAAAAACGGAAAAAAAATCGGAGGAGCCTGCCGAAGATGAGGCCATTACGGCTCGCCTTTAGGTGTCTTCCTCGGATAGCGTCATTTAAAGAACGAGGGTCAGCACAACGTAAAAAAAAAAAAAAAGGAAAAAAACCGGAGGAGCCTGCCGAAGATGAGGCCATTACGGCTCGCCTTTAGGTGTCCTCCTCGGGATAGCGTCATTTAAAGAAGAGGGTCAGCACAACGTAAAAAAAAAAAACGGAGGAGCCTGCCGAAATGAGCCATTACGGCTCGCCTTTAGGTGTCTCCTCGGGATAGCGTCATTTAAAAACGAGGGTCAGCACAACGTAAAAAAAAAAAAAAACCAGGAAAAAAACGGAGGAGCCTGCCGAAGATGAGGCATTATGGCTCGCCTTTAGGTGTCCTCCTCGGGATAGCGTCATTTAAAGAAAGGGTCAGCACAACGTAAAAAAAAAAAAAAAAAAAAAAACCGGAGGAGCCTGCCGAAGATGAGGCCATTACGGCTCGCCTTTAGGTGTCCTCCTCGGGATAGCGTCATTTAAAGAACGAGGGTCAGCACAACGTAAAAAAAAAAGAAAAAAACCGGAGGAGCCTGCCGAAGATGAGGCCATTACGGCTCGCCTTTAGGTGTCCTCCTCGGGATAGCGTCATTTAAAGAACGAGGGTCAGCACAACGTAAAAAAAAAAAAAAAAAACCGGAGGAGCCTGCCGAAGATGAGGCCATTACGGCTCGCCTTTAGGTGTCCTCCTCGGGATAGCGTCATTTAAAGAACGAGGGTCAGCACAACGAAAAAAAAAAAAAAAAAAAAAAACCGGAGGAGCCTGCCGAAGATGAGCCATTACGGCTCGCCTTTAGGTGTCCTCCTCGGGATAGCGTCATTTAAAGAACGAGGGTCAGCACAACGTAAAAAAAAAAAAAACCGAAAAAAAAACCGGAGGAGCCTGCCGAAGATGAGGCCATTACGGCTCGCCTTTAGGTGTCTTCCTCGGGATAGCGTCATTTAAAGAACGAGGGTCAGCACAACGTAAAAAAAAAATAACAGGAAAAAAACGGAGGAGCTGCCGAAGATGAGGCCATTACGGCTCCCTTTAGGTGTCCTCCTCGGGATAGCGTCATTTAAAGAACGAGGGTCAGCACAACGAAAAAAAAAATGAAAAAAAAGAAAAAAACGGAGGAGCCTGCCGAAATGAGCCATTACGGCTCGCCTTTAGGTGTCTTCCTCGGGATAGCGTCATTTAAATAACGAGGGTCAGCACAACATAAAAAAAAAAAAAAACAGGAAAAAAATCGGAGGAGCCTGCCGAAGATGAGGCCATTACGGCTCGCCTTTAGGTGTCCTCCTCGGGATAGCGTCATTTAATGAACGAGGATAGCACAACGTAAAAAAAAAAAAAAAAAACCAAAAAAAAAACTGGAGGAGCCTCCTGAAGATGAGGCCATTACGGCGCGCCTTTAGGTGTCCTCCTGGGATAGCGTTATTTAAAGAACGAGGGTCAGCACAACGTAAAAAATAAAAAAGGAAAAAACCAGATGGAGGCCTGCCGAAGATGAGGCCATTACGGCTCGCTTTAGGTGTCCTCCTCGGGATAGCTATTTAAAAACGAGGGTAGCACAACGTAAAAAAAAAAAAAAAAGAAAAAAAATCGGAGGAGCCTGCCGAAGATGAGCCCATTACGGCTCGCCTTTATGTCTCCTCGTGATAGCGTCATTTAAAGAACAAGGTCAGCAAACGTAAAAAAAAACTGGAGGAGCCTGCCTAAAATGAGCCATTAGGCTCGCCTTTAGGTGTCCTACTCGAGATAGCTTATTTAAAGAACGAGGATAAGCACAACGTAAAAAAAAAAACCAGGAAAAAAATCGGAGGCCTGCCGAAGATGAGCCATTACGGCTCTCCTTTAGGTGTCCTCCTCGTGATAGCGTCATTTAAAGAACGAGGGTCAGCACAACGTAAAAAAAAAAAAAGAAAACCGGAGGAGCCTGCCGAAGATGAGGCCATTACGGCTCGCCTTTAGGTGTCCTCCTCGGGATAGCGTCATTTAAAGAACGAGGGTCAGCACAACGTAAAAAAAAAACCAGGAAAAAAAATCGGAGGAGCCTGCTGAAGATGAGGCATTACGGCTCGCCTTTAGGTGTCCTCCTCCTGATAGCGTCATTTAAAGAATGAGGGTCAGCACAACGTGAAAAAAAAAACAAAAAAACCGGAGGAGCCTGCGAAAATGAGTCCGTTACGGCTCACCTTTAGGTGTCTTCCTCGGGATAGCGTCATTTAAATAACGAGGGTCATCACAACGTAAAAAAAAAAAGGAAAAAAAATCGGAGGAGCCTGCCAAGATGAGGCAATACGGCTCGCTTTAGGTGTCTCTCGGGATAGCGTCATTAAGAACGAGGGTCAGCACAACGTAAAAAAAAAAAAAAAAAACCGGAGGGAGCCTGCGAAGATGAGCCATTACGGCTCGCCTTTAGGTGTCCTCCTCGGATAGCGTCATTTAAAGAACGAGGGTCAGCACAACGTAAAAAAAAAAAAAAACCGAGGAGCTGCCGAAGATGAGGCCATTACGGCTCGCCTTTAGGTGTCCTCCTCGGGATAGCGTCATTTAAAAACGAGGGTCAGCACAACGTAAAAAAAAAGGAAAAAAAATCGGAGGAGCCTGCCGAAATGAGGCATTACGGCTCGACTTTAGGTGTCCTCTCGGGATAGCGTCATTTAAAGAACGAGGGTCAGCACAACGTAAAAAAAAAAAAAAAAAACCGAGGAGCCTGCGAAGATGAGCCATTACGGCTCGCCTTTAGGTGTCCTCCTCGGATAGCTCATTTAAGAACGAGGGTCAGCACAACGTAAAAAAAAAACGGGAAAAAACAGAGGAGCTGCCGAAGATGAGGCCATTACGGCTCGCCTTTAGGTGTCTCCTCGGGATAGGTCATTTAAAGAACGAGGGTCAGCACAACGTAAAAAAAAAAAAAAAAAAAAACGGAGGAGCCTGCCGAAAATGAGCATTACGGTCGCCTTTAGGTGTCTCCTCGGGATAGCGTCATTTAAATAACGAGGGTCAGCACAACGTAAAAAAAAAAAAACCAGGAAAAAATACGGAGGAGCCTGCGAAGATGAGGCCATTAGGCTCGCCTTTAGGTGTCCTCCTCGGGATAGCGTCATTAAAGAACGAGGTAAGCACAACGTAAAAAAAAAAACGGAAAAAAACTGAGGAGCCTGCCGAGATGAGGCATTAGGCTCCTTAGGTTCTCTCGGGATACGTCATTTAAAGAACAGGGTCAGCACAATAAAAAAAAAAAAAAAAAAAAAAAACCGGAGGAGCCTGCGAAGATGAGGCCATTACGGCTCGCCTTTAGGTGTCTCCTCGGGATAGGTCATTTAAAAACGAGGGTCAGCACAACGTAAAAAAAAAAAAAAACTGGAGGAGCCTGCTGAAGATGAGCCATTAGGCTCGCCTTTAGGTGTCCTCCTCGGGATAGCGTCATTTAAAGAACGAGGGTCAGCACAATGTAAAAAAAAAAGGGAAAAAAAATCGGAGGAGCCTGCCGAAGATGAGGCCATTACGGCTCGCTTTAGGTGTCCTCCTCGGGATAGCGTCATTTAAAAATGAGGGTCAGCACAACGTAAAAAAAAAGGAAAAAAAATCGAGGAGCTGCGAAGATGAGGCATTACGGCTCCCTTTAGGTGTCCTCTCGGATAGCGTCATTTAAGAGGTCAGCACAACGTAAAAAAAAAACCAGGAAAAAAAACGGAGGAGCCTGCGAAGATGAGGCCATTACGGCTCGCCTTTAGGTGTCCTCCTCGGGATAGCGTATTTAAAGAACGAGGGTCAGCACAACGTAAAAAAAAAAAAAACCAGGAAAAAAATGGAGGAGCCTGCCGGAAGATGAGGCCAATTACGGACTCGCCTTTAGGTGTCCTCCTCGGGATAGCGTCATTTAAATAACGAGGGTCAGCACAACGTAAAAAAAAATAACAAAAAACGGAAAAAAAACTCAGGAGGAGCCTGCCGAAGATGAGGCATTAGGCTCACCTTTAGGTGTCCTCTCGGGATAGCGTCATTTAAAGAACAAGGGTCAGCACAACGTAATAAAAAAACCTGGAAAAAAATGAGAAAAAAACCGGAGGAGCCTGCCGAAGATGAGGCCATTACGGCTCGCCTTTAGGTGTCCTCCTCGGGATAGCGTCATTTAAAGAACGAGGGTCGCACAATGTAAAAAAAAAAAGGGAAAAAAAAACGGAGGAGCTGCCGAAGATGAGGCATTACGGCTCGTCCTTTAGGTGTCCTCCTCGGGATAGCGTCATTTAAAATGAGGGTCAGCACAACGTAAAAAAAAGAAAACCGGAGGAGCCTGCCGAAGATGAGGCCATTACGGCTCGCCTTTAGGTGTCCTCCTCGGATAGCGTCATTTAAAGAACGAGGGTCAGCACAATGTAAACAAAAAAAAAACAGGGGAAAAAACCGGGGGGAAAAAAAAAAACTGAGGGGCCCTGCCGAAGATGAGGCCATTACGGCTCGCTGTTTAGGTGTCCTCCTCGGGATAGCGTCATTTAAATAATCGTGGTCAGCACAACGTAAAAAAAACCAGAAAAAAATCGGAGGAGCTGCCGAAGATGGGCATTACGGCTCGCCTTTAGGTGTCCTCCTCGGGATAGCGTCATTTAAATAACGAGGCGTCAGCACAACGTAAAAAAAAAAACTAGGGAAAAAAAACCGGAGGAGCCTGCGAAGATGAGGCCATTAGGTCGCTTTAGTGTCCTCCTCAGGATAGCGTCATTTAAAGAACGAGGGTCAGCAAACGTAAAAAAAAAAAAAACTGGAGGAGCCTGCCGAAAATGAGTCCATTATGGCTCGCCTTTAGGTGTCCTCCTCGGATAGCGTCATTTAAATAACAGGGTCAGCACAACGTAAAAAAAAAAACCAAGGAAAAAAATCGAGGAGCCTACCAAGATGAGGCAATTACGGCTCGCCTTTAGGTGTCCTCCTCGGGATAGCGTCATTTAATAACGAGAGTCAGCACAACGTAAAAAAAAAACAGGAAAAAAAATCAGAGGAGCCTCCGAAGATGAGGCCATTACGGCTCACCTTTAGGTGTCCTCTTCCGGGATAGCGTCATTTAAAGAACGAGGGTCACACAACGTAAAAAAAAAAACCGGAAGCCTGAGAAAGATGAGGGCCTTCGAGTGGGCTCGGCCTTTAGGTGTCCTCCTCGGGATAGCGTCATTGAACGAGGGGGATGAGCAAAAAAAAAAAAAAACCGGGGAGGGAAGAGAGGAACGGCGTAGGCGGATAGCTCATTTAAAGAATGAGGTCAGCACCGTAAAAAAAAAAAACCAGAGGAGTGCTAAGATGTGGACATTACGGCTCGCCTTTAGGTGTCCTCCTCGGATAGCGTTATTAAAGACGAGGGTCAGCACGTAATAAAAAACGGGAAAAATAAACCGGAGGAGCCTGCTGAAGATGAGGCCATTATGGCTCGCCTTAGGTGTCCTCCTCGGGATAGCGTCATTTAAAGAACGAGGGTCAGCACAATGTAAACAAAAAAAGGGAAAAAAAACCGAGGAGGCCTGCCGAAGATGAGGCATTACGGCCGTTTGGTGTCCTCCTCGGGATGCGTCTTAAGATGAGGGTCAGCACAACGTAAAAAAAAAACAGAGGAGCCTGCTGAAGATGGGCATTAGGCTCGCCTAGGTGTCCCTCGAGATAGCGTCATTTAAAGGAACGAGGGTAGCACAACGTAAAAAAAAAAAAGGGAAAAAAATCGGAGAGCTGCTGAAGATGAGCCATTATGGCTCGCCTTTAGGTGTCCTCCTCGGATAGCGTCATTTAAGAACGAGGATAAGCACAACGTAAAAAAACGGGAAAAAAATCGGAGAAAAACCGGAGGAGCCTCCGAAGATGAGGGCCATGTACGGCTCGCCTTTAGGTGTCCTCCTGGGGATAGCGTTATTTAAAGAACGAGGGTCAGCACAACGAAAATGAAAAAAAGGGAAAAAACAGGAAAAAAACTGGAGGAGTCCTGCCGAAGATGAGGCATTACGGCTCGCTTAGTAGTCTCCTCCTGGATAGCGTGATTTAAGAACGAGGGTAGCCACGTAAAAAAAAAAAGAAAAAAATCGGAGGAGCTGCCGAAGATGAGCCATTAAGGCTCGCCTTTAGGGTCTTCCTCGGATAGCGTCATGTTAAATGAACGAGGGTAAGCACAACGTAAAAAAAAAAAACAGGAAAAAAATCGTGAGGAGCCTGGCTAAGATGAGGCCATTACGGCTCGCTTTAGGTGTCCTCCTCGGATAGCGTCATTTAAAGAACGAGGGTCAGCACACGTAAAAAAAAAAAAAACGGAGGACTGCAAATGAGCCATGGCTCGCCTTTAGGTGTCTCCTCGATAGAGTCATTTAAAAGAGGTACACACGTAAAAAAAAAAAACGAGGAGCTGCTGAAATGAGCCATTACGGCTCGCTTTAGGTGTCCTCCTCGAGATAGCGTCATTTTAAAAACGAGGGGTAAGCACAAGTAAAAAAAAACAGGGAAAAAAATCGGAGGAGCCTGCGAAGATGAGGCCATTACGGCTCGCTTTAGGGTCTCTCGGATAGGTATTTAAAGAATGGGGTAGCACAACGTTAAAAGAAAACGGAGGAGCCTGGAAGATGAGGCCTTCGGTCGCCTTTAGGTGTCCTCCTGGGTAGCTCATTTAAAGACGAGGTAGCAACAAAAAAAAAAAAATCGAGGAGCCTGCCGAAAATGAGTCCATTATGGCTCGCCTTTAGGTGTCTCCTCGGGATAGCGTCATTTAAATAACGAGGGTCAGCACAACGTAAAAAAAAAAACCAGAAAAAATCCGGAGGAGCCTGCCGAAGATGAGGCATTTACGGTCGCTTTAGGTGTCCTCCTCGGGATAGCTCATTTAAAGAACGAGGGTCAGCACAACGTATAAAAAATGGAGGACCTGCGAAATGAGCATTGGCTCGCCTTTAGGTGTCCTGGGATAGGTCTTTAAGCGAGGGTAGACAGTAAAAAAAAACCGGACGGAGCCTGCCGAAGATGAGGCCATTATGGCTCGCCTTTAGGTTCCTCGCTCGGGATAGGTCATAAAAGAGGTAGCAAAGGTAAAAAAAAACCAGAAAAAAATGGGAGCTGCGAAGATGAGGCAATTAGTACTTTAGGTGTCCTCTCGGATACGTCATTAAAGAACAAGGGTAGCACAACGTAATAAAAAAAAACTGAGAAAAAAACTGAAAAAAAAAGGAGAGCTGCGAAGATGAGGCCGGTCGTTTTAGGTGTCCTCCTGGATTAGGTCATTAAAGAACGAGGGTCAGCACAAGTAAAAAAAAACCGAGGAGTGCGAAGATGAGGATTACGTCGCTTTAGGTGTCCTCCTGGGGATAGCGTCATTTAAAGAACGAGGTAGCACAACGTAAAAAAAAAAAAAAAAAAAAAATCGGAAAAAAAAAGGAGGAGCCTGCCGAAGATGAGGCCATTACGGCTCGCCTTTAGGTGTCCTCCTCGGGATAGCGTCATTTAAAGAACGAGGGTAGCACAACGTAAAAAAAAAAAAAAAAAAAAATCGGAGGAGCCTGCCGAAGATGAGGCCATTACGGCTCGCCTTTAGGTGTCCTCCTCGGATAGCGTCATTTAAAGAACGAGGGTAGCACAACGTAAAAAAAAAAAAAAGGAAAAAATCAGGAGCCTGCCGAAGATGAGCCATTACGGCTCGCCTTTAGGTGTCCTCCTCGGGATAGCGTCATTTAAAGAACGAGGGTCAGCACAACGTAAAAAAAAAAAAAAAAAAAAATCGGAGGAGCCTGCCGAAGATGAGGCCATTACGGCTCGCCTTTAGGTGTCCTCCTCGGATAGCGTCATTTAAAGAACGAGGGTCAGCACAACGTAAAAAAAAAAAAAACGGAGGAGCCTGCCGAAATGAGCCATTACGGCTCGCCTTTAGGTGTCCTCCTCGGATAGCGTCATTTAAAGAACGAGGGTAAGCACAACGTAAAAAAAAAAAACCAGGAAAAAACCGGAGGAGCCTGCCGAAGATGAGCCATTACGGCTCGCCTTTAGGTGTCCTCCTCGGATAGCGTCATTTAAAGAACGAGGGTAAGCACAACGTAAAAAAAAACCAGGAAAAAAACCGGAGGAGCCTGCCGAAGATGAGGCCATTACGGCTCGCCTTTAGGTGTCCTCCTGGGATAGCGTCATTTAAAGAACGAGGGTCAGCACAACGTAAAAAAAAAAAAATCGGAGGAGCCTGCCGAAGATGAGGCCATTACGGCTCGCCTTTAGGTGTCCTCCTCGGGATAGCGTCATTTAAATAACGAGGGTCAGCACAACGTAAAAAAAAAACCAGGAAAAAATCCGGGGAGCCTGCCGAAGATGAGGCATTACGGCTCGCCTTTAGGTGTCCTCCTCGGGATAGCGTCATTTAAATAACGAGGGTCAGCACAACGTAAAAAAAAAACCAGGAAAAAAAACGGAGGAGCCTGCCGAAGATGAGGCATTACGGCTCGCCTTTAGGTGTCCTCCTCGGATAGCGTCATTTAAAGAACGAGGGTCAGCACAACGTAAAAAAAAAAAACCGGCGGAGCCTGCCGAAATGAGCCATTACGGCTCGCCTTTAGGTGTCCTCCTCGGATAGCGTCATTTAAATAACGAGGGTCAGCACAACGTAAAAAAAAAAAAAAACCAGGAAAAAAAGGAGGAGCCTGCCGAAGATGAGGCCATTACGGCTCGCCTTTAGGTGTCCTCTCGGATAGCGTCATTTAAAGAACAAGGGTCAGCACAACGTAAAAAAAAAAAAAAAAAAAAAGCACAATGTACAACAAAAAAAGGGAGAGGCCTGCCGAAGATGAGGCCATTACGGCTCGTGTTTAGGTGTCCTCCTCGGGATAGCGTCATTTAAAGAATGAGGGTCAGCACAACGTAAAAAAAAAAACCAGAGGAGCCTGCTGAAGATGAGGCATTACGGCTCGCCGTTAGGTGTCCTCCTCGGGATAGCGTCATTTAAAGAACGAGGGTCAGCACAATGTAAAAAAAAAAGGGGAAAAAAAATCGGAGGAGCCTGCTGAAGATGAGGCCATTACGGCTCGCCTTTAGGTGTCCTCCTCGGGATAGCGTCATTTAAAGAACGAGGTAAGCACAACGTAAAAAAAAAAAAAAGGAGAAAAAAAACCGGAGGAGCCTCCCGAAGATGAGGCCATTACGGCTCGCCTTTAGTGTCCTCCTGGGATAGCGTTATTTAAAGAACGAGGTAGCACAACGTAAAAAAAAAAAAAAAAAAAAATCGGAAAAAAAAGGAGGAGCCTGCCGAAGATGAGGCCATTACGGCTCGCATTTAGGTGTCCTCCTCGGATAGCGTCATTTAAAGAACGAGGGTAAGCACAACGTAAAAAAAAAAAAAAAAAAGGAAAAAAACCGGAGGAGCCTGCCGAAGATGAGCCATTACGGCTCGCCTTTAGGTGTCCTCCTCGGATAGTCATTTAAAGAACGAGGGTAAGCACAACGTAAAAAAAAAAAAGGAAAAAATCCGGAGGAGCCTGCCGAAGATGAGCCATTACGGCTCGCCTTTAGGTGTCCTCCTCGTGATAGCGTCATTTAAAGAACGAGGGTAACAACGTAAAAAAAACCAGGAAAAAACCGGAGAGCCTGCCGAAGATGAGGCCATTACGGCTCGCCTTAGGTGTCCTCCTTGGGATAGCGTCATTTAAAGAACGAGGGTCAGCACAACGTAAAAAAAAAAAAAAATCGGAGGAGCCTGCCGAAATGAGTCCATTATGGCTCGCCTTTAGGTGTCCTCCTCGGGATAGCGTCATTTAAATAACGAGGGTCAGCACAACGTAAAAAAAAAAAACCAGGAAAAAAACGGGGAGCCTGCCGAAGATGAGGCATTACGGCTCGCCTTTAGGTGTCCTCCTCGGTAGCGTCATTTAAATAACGAGGGTCAGCACAAAAAAAAAAAAAATCGGAGGAGCCTGCCGAAGATGAGGCATTACGGCTCGCCTTTAGGTGTCCTCCTCGGGATAGCGTCATTTAAATAACGAGGGTCAGCACAACGTAAAAAAAAAACCAGGAAAAAAAACCGGAGGAGCCTGCCGAAGATGAGGCCATTACGGCTCGCCTTTAGGTGTCCTCCTCGGATAGCGTCATTTAAGAACGAGGGTCAGCACAACGTAAAAAAAAAAAACCGGAGGAGCCTGCCGAAATGAGGCCATTACGGCTCGCCTTTAGTGTCCTCCTCGGGATAGCGTCATTTAAATAACGAGGGTCAGCACAACGTAAAAAAAAAAAGGAAAAAAATTGGAGGAGCCTGCCGAAGATGAGGCCATTACGGCTCGCCTTTAGGTGTCCTCCTCGGGATAGCGTCATTTAAAGAACGAGGGTCAGCACAACGTAAAAAAAAAAGGAAAAAAAGGAGGAGCCTGCCGAAGATGAGGCCATTACGGCTCGCCTTTAGGTGTCCTCCTCGGGATAGCGTCATTTAGAACGAGGGTCAGCACAACGTAAAAAAAAAAAAAAACCAGAGGAGCCTGCGAAGATGAGGCATTACGGCTCGCCTTTAGGTGTCCTCCTCGGGATAGCGTCATTTAAAGAACGAGGGTCAGCACAACGTAAAAAAAAAAAAAAAAAATCGGAGGAGCCTGCCGAAGATGAGGCCATTACGGCTCGCCTTTAGGTGTCCTCCTCGGGATAGCGTCATTTAAAGAACGAGGGTAGCACAACGTTAAAAAAAAAAAAAAAAATCGGAGAAAAAAACCGGAGGAGCCTGCCGAAGATGAGGCCATTACGGCTCGCCTTTAGGTGTCCTCCTCGGGATAGCGTCATTTAAAGAACGAGGGTAGCACAACGTAAAAAAAAAAAAAAAAGGAAAAAAAAAAAGGAGGAGCCTGCCGAAGATTAGGCATTACGGCTCGCATTTAGGTGTCCTCCTCGGGATAGCGTCATTTAAAGAACGAGGGTAGCACAACGTAAAAAAAAAAAAAAAAACCGGAGGAGCCTGCCGAAGATGAGGCCATTACGGCTCGTTTAGGTGTCCTCCTCGGATAGCGTCATTTAAAGAACGAGGGTCAGCACAACGTAAAAAAAAAAAAAACCAGAGGAGCCTGCGAAGATGAGGCATTACGGCTCGCCTTTAGGTGTCCTCCTCGGATAGCGTCATTTAAAGAACGAGGGTCAGCACGTAAAAAAAAAAGGAAAAAAAATCGGAGGAGCCTGCCGAAGATGAGGCCATTACGGCTCGCCTTTAGGTGTCCTCCTCGGGATAGCGTCATTTAAAGAACGAGGTAGCACAACGTAAAAAAAAAAAAAGGAGAAAAAAACCGGAGGAGCCTGCCGAAGATGAGGCCATTACGGCTCGCCTTTAGGTGTCCTCCGGATAGCGTCATTTAAAGAACGAGGGAGCACAACGTAAAAAAAAAAAAAAAAAAAAAAAAAAAAACGGAGGAGCCTGCCGAAGATGAGGCCATTACGGCTCGCCTTTAGGTGTCCTCCTCGGGATAGCGTCATTTAAAGAACGAGGGTCAGCACAACGTAAAAAAAAAAAAAAAAAACCAGGAGCCTGCCGAAGATGAGGCCATTACGCTCGCCTTTAGGTGTCCTCCTCGGGATAGCGTCATTTAAAGAACGAGGGTCAGCACAACGTAAAAAAAAAAAAAAACCGAGGAGCCTGCCGAAGATGAGGCCATTACGGCTCGCCTTTAGGTGTCCTCCTCGGGATAGCGTCATTTAAAGAACGAGGGTCAGCACAAAAAAAAAAAAAAAGGAAAAAAAGGAGGAGCCTGCCGAAGATGAGGCCACGGCTCGCCTTTAGGTGTCCTCCTCGGGATAGCGTCATTTAAAGAACGAGGAGCACAACGTAAAAAAAAAAAAGGAAA